>NC_086124.1:8940148-9230148 GCF_963921235.1 Mobula hypostoma
AATCAAGAAGTTGCTCACAATACTCCAAGTGAGGCCTCACCAGTGCTTTATAAAGCCTCAGCATTACATCTTGCTTTTATACTCTAGTCCTCCAAACAAAGCGGACCAGAGATTCTAATGTGCATAGAAATGCTGAAAAGTAGCATTGTGCATTGATCCCACACTAGTTTCTATCCTGGGCACCATTTTTTAAAGAGCATTTTGCATACCTTTTTGATGTCTGCTTCCATCCGTATTTTGCTTAAAAGATGGAAATTAAATCAACTATAGAAGTAAAACCATTAACAATTAGCTTCTCTAATCTGTATCCTTTTCCAACTAAGGAGGTCATGTTGAGTATTTAATATTTCAGTAAAATTTGAGTAATCTATTGGTTGATACAACATTCAAATTTGTTTAAATAATTCATTGCAGGTAATCAGAATCAGGTTTAATATCGCTGGCATAAGTCATGAAATTTGTTAACTTAGCGGCAACAGTAAAATGTGATACATAATAATCGAGAAAAAGCTGTGAATTATAGTAGGTATGTACAGTATATATTTATGTATTTGCTGGCCAGTGGTGTAGTGGCATCCACACCGGACTTCGAGGCAAGTGGTCCTGGGTTCGAATCCTGCCGGATTCTTGTACGCTCTCCATCCGCGCTGGGTTGAGCATCAAGCTCGCAACTCAGCTTCGTAAAAAACAGACAAATGCTAAAGAAGCAGAAAGGTATATTTAACTATTTTACATATGTATGTAAAATAGTTAGATTAAATAAGTAGTGCAAAAACAGAAATTTTGAAAAAGTAGTGAGGTAGTGTCCATGGGTTCAACGTCCATTCAGAAATCTGATGGCGGAGAGGAAGAAGCTGTTCCTGAATCATTGAGTGTGTGCCTTCAGGCTCCTGAGTCTCCACTCTGATGGTAACAATGAGAACGATGTGAAAATACGTGAATTGCATATGTCATCACACCACCGCATGAATACACGCGCATCTCGAAGTCAGGCCCGCATTTCAGACTCCCGTGTTTTCCTTTGAATCATTTTAATGTTTTGAAGTCGAGGTCACAAAGCCAATAATTAAAAGGAAGAAAGCCGATAAATCTGAGAAATTATGAAAGGACTGAGATGTGTGAAGACAGTGGAACAAAGAAGCCTTGAGCGAGGAGACACGTTCTAACATTATTCTGCACGAGGCTGTGGCAATCTGTCCACGGCACGTGACGGGCAGGCAACAGGGTTAATCCCAAGACGCCAGGTTTCCATCAGAAATGATGCATGTCGACCATTGGCCTCAAGACACCCATCAAAGATTTCAGTTCATGCGGTATTATCCCAGCTCTGTCTAAATGCAGTTGATGAATTGCCTCGATTACAGTGTTGTCACTAAATACATCGCTGTATTAGGTAATGCAGTGCACTAACATTTTTATCAATTATCTTTTGTTCTGAAGATATGTTATATATCAACAGTCAGATAGAGTCACTCTCTCTCACACGCACACACAATCCACACATTCTTCCTTTGTGATTTACGTAACAATACCTGTCAGAGCCTGTGTGAGACATGATCTAAAAAACAGCAGTACAATCGTTCTTTCAGTAAAAGCTACTAAACTGATGGTCACCCTTGGGCAATGTGTAGCCCCTACCCCCCCACCCCCAAATCAGGGCCAGGTGAAGCCATGGGAGCAGGTGGTGGATGGTCATATGAGCAGCTGGTGCACATCTCAAGTCTTGGTTATGCGACCACTGACGTCAGGCAGACAATCTCTGAAGAGTATTGATAATGGCTGGGGTCACCCATCTTGTAAAGACACTGCCCAGAAGAAGGCAATGGCAAACCACTCCTGTAGAAAAATTTGCCAAGAACAATCATGGTCATGGAAAGGCCATGATAGTCCATGTCAAACGGCACGGCACATAATGATGATGTCATACGACACGGCACACAATGATGATGATGACTAACCTGAATACTGAGACAAAATTAGGTTAAGTTGAAGGAAAGAGCAGGCTTCCCAGTTGTATGTATAACCAAATGCAAGTCAACTACAGTGGAGAGCGACAGATGGAAAAATGGGGATGAAATTAAGGAAAGGCAGCAGAGACCCAATTACAATGAGGAAACGAACATTTCAAGGATAATCTTCTTTTTCTTAAGGCTGTTCATTAGGATCGAGGAAGGCTTGCATCTATTACAATTCAGTGCATTCTGAGGTCATTAATGAGGTCAAATCAACAGAAGTTTCTGGTCGTCCCAGTATAGGAAGGATGTTGCGGCTTGGGAGAAGGTGCAGAAGAGGTTTACCAGGATGTTGCCTGGTTTTGAGGGCTTGTGCTACCAATAAAGTCAATAGTCGATAACTATCTCCTTCGTCTTGTCGATATTGAGGAAGTAGTTATTTGCTTGGCACTATGCCTGGATCTCGTCCACCTCCTCTCTGTAGGCCACCTCATTGTTGCTGGAGATGAGCCTCACCATCGCTGAACTTGACAAGGTGATTACTCGACTGTTTGGCTGGAAAGTCATGTGTGAGCAAAGTGTACTGCAGTGGGCTCAGCTCACATCCCCAGTGGGGGTGGGGGCCACCTGTGTTGAGAATAATAGCGAGAGAGGAGAGGTTGTGCAGCCTGATGATCTAACGTAACCTTTTTAACGTCTACATAATTCTTGAACTGCTGTGCTAGACAAATATGGGGAAGACGTGTCCTTTGGCCAAGAAATAGAGGACTAGAAATTGTCAGAGAGTCATACAATGATAGAGCACCTCAGCACAGAAACAGTCTCCTTGGCCCATCGAGTCCATGCCAGACCAGTGTTCTGCCTAGACCCATATTTACCTACACCTGGACAATAGCCCTCTATACCTCTCTCATGTGTGTACCTAGCCCTTAAATGTTACAATTGAACTAGAGTCTACCACTTCCATTGACAGATTGTTTCACACTTGCACTGCAATCTGAGTGGAAAAAAAAATTAAAGAGAAATATTTAAGGCAAGAAATCTCAGGAGATAAACTTTGCACTCAATGAATCAGAGAATGTATACGTTATACAACATGAAATCTGTACTCTTTACAGACATCCACAAAAACAAGAAACCCCATAGAACAAATGATAGCAACATCGAAGCCCCCTCTCCCCCCACCGCTCACACAATCAGCAGGAAAAGCATTGACCCGTCCCTCCCCACCTGTGCCAGCAGGAGCACCCACCTCCACCACTCACCCTGGAAGCAACGGCGGAAGCCCCCAGAGTCCATCAAAACGACAGTCCACAAACGAGCACCTCAAAAAGGTTTTCTCTCCCAGCAAGTGCTGAATAGTGTAGGTTTGCGGGGCCTTATATTATGTTATAAACCATCTTCAATGTATCTGATAGTCTATATACACTTGAATTTGATGTATTCATTTGGTATAGTCATAGTCATACTTTATTGATCCCGGGGGGAAATTGGTTTTCGCTACAGTTGCACCATAAATAATAAATGTTAAATAGTAATATGTAAATTATGCCAGGAAATAAGTCCAGGACCAGCCTACTGGCTCAGGGTGTCTGACCCTCCAAGGGAGGAGTTGTAAAGTTTGATGGCCACAGGCAGGAATGACTTCTTATGACGCTCTGTGTTGCATCTCGGTGGAATGAGTCTCTGTCTGAATGTACTCCTGTGCCCACCCGGTACATTATGTAGTGGATGGGAGACATTGTCCAAGATGGCATGCAACTTGGACAGCATCCTCTTTTCAGACACCACTGTCAGAGAGTCCAGTTCCATCCCCACAACATCACCGGCCTTACGAATGAGTTTGTTGATTCTTCTGAATCTTCTGAACCATGATATCAGTAGGCCTTCACCATTCCCCATTCCTGTTTCCCTCTCTCCTTACCTGCCCATCACCTCCCTCTGGTGCTCCTCCCCCTTCCCTTTCTTCCATGGGTTTTTGATCCTCTCCTAATAGATTCCCCCTTCTCCAGCCCTGTACCTCTTTCACCAATCAACTTCCCAGCTCTTTACTTCACCCCTCCCCCTCCCGGTTTCACCAATCACCTGCCACCTTTGCACTTTTTCCTCCCCTCCCCCCACCTCCTCAGTCTGACTCCTCCCCCCTTCATTTCCAGTCCTGAAGAAGGGTCTCAGCCCCAAAATGGCGACCTTTTACTCTTTTCCATAGATGCTGCCTGGCCTGCTGAGCTCCTGCAGCATTTTGTGTGTGTTGCTTCAGTTCGCCTGAGCTGAATGCCTTATAGAGGGAAAGAACGCAAGAGTGTCACTAGTGACAAGTGCAACTGACATATTGAGAGAACCACCTTTCTGTCACCATCTTTTGCAAGTGTTGACTCTGAGTTCTAACCTGACAGGATTATCTAGTCAAAGGACTGAATGTTTCTTACTGGTCATAAACCGCACCTGATGGAGTTGGGCTAGGTGACCAGTGCTATAACGTGGTTAATCTTTCTTGAGAGTTATTGACCCATTTCTTCACAGAGCTCGGGATTGTTCATTTATCTGCTGCCCAATTGTCTCTGGGTCTGCCTACTCCACTTAACGTCTGGATGGCAGTGAAAGATTACCGCACAGCTCGGTGCCATTGGGATGAAGTGAGGCGCTGAGGACTAAACAGAGCACTGGATGAAAATGAGAATCTGCAGGAGATGCTCAAGAAATGAAAAGACAGGCCAGAAGATCTTTCCCATGATACCCTTCGTGACCTCAGGATATCCCAACATGCTTTGCAAGTAATGAGGTATGCTTGTCATTGCAATATTGAAGAAAACACAGGGAAAAAAATTCCACACAGAGCTTGATACCACAAACAAGTACAAGATAATTGGCTAAACGGAAGGAGGATTATTTCCCTTCCCCCTTTATACATTCCCTCTTTTGGTTCCCCACTCACTCCTTCTCTTTTCCTCACCTGCCCATCACCTCCCGCTGGTGTCTCTTCTCCCATGGCCCATTTACCTCAGGCTCCCTACTCTTCAGCCTAAACCTCTCCCACCCATCACCTCCCAGATTATCTCTTCATAGCACCCTCCCTCCAACTTCTCCTCACCTGGTCTCACCTTTCACCTGCCAGCTTCCACCCCTTCTCTATCTCCCACCTTCTTATTCTGGCTTCTTACCCCTTCCTTTCCATTGGCCCAAATTACTTATATTCCTCTCCATAGGTGCTGCCTGACTGAGATTGAGAGGAGGTTTGATAGAGGTACACAAAATAACGAGGGGTATACATAGGATAAATGCAAGCAGCCTTTTTCCACTGAAGTCTGGTGAGGCTACAACTAGAGGTCATGGGTTAAGGGTGAAAGGTGAAATCTTTAAGGGGAAACCTCTTCACTCAGAGGGATGTAAGAGTGTGGAACAAGATGCCAGCGCAGGTGGTGCATGCGAGCTCAACTTCAGTATTTAAGAGAAGTTTGGATAGGTACGTGGATGGAGGGCAACGGTCCCGGGCAGGTCGATGGGAGTAGGCGGTTTAAGTGGCTCGGCATGGACTGGATGAGTCGAAGGGCCTGTTTCTGTGCTGTACTTTTCTACGAATCTATGACTCTATGACCCTCCAATGCTTTTGTGTGTGCTACTCTGGATTTGCAGCATCAGCAAAATCTCTTATATTTATATTGAGAGAAAAGTTACCAGTCTTTCTCCTAACTGAAGTACTTCAGTGCATGCCAGATCAGTGCAGTTGGCTTTCAATAATTCCACTTGACAAGACTTTGTACAAGCACAGCATCAATTCCAGCAATTTCAGGTAGCCAGGCTTATTAATGGTACGTACATCGAAACATGTGGTGAAATGTATCATTTATGGTTACAACAAACCAAGCCATGGATGAGTTCGAGCAGCCCGCAAGTGTCACCACACATTCCATCGACAACGTAGCGTGTTCACAATGCTCAGAATCAGGTTTAACATCACCGGCGTATGTCGTGAAATTTGTTGTGCTTGCGGCAGCAGTACAATGCAATACATAATAGTAGGGAAAACATGAATTATAGTAAGCATATAGATATTAAATAGATAAATTAAATAAGTAGTGCAAAAACAGAAATAAAAAAGTAGTGAGGTTGTGTTCATGGGTTCAATGTCCATTCAGAAATTGGATGGCGGAGGGGAAGAAGTTGTCGCGAAATTGTCGAGGTGCTGCTCCTGTACCTCCTTCCTGATGGTAGCAATGAGAACAAGGCATGTCCTGGGTGAAGAGGGGTTCTTAATGATGGACGCCACCTTTTTAAGGCTTCACTCCTTGAAGATGTCCTGGATAGGACAGAGGCGAGTGCCCATGACGGCGCTGACTCAGTTTACAGCTCTCTGCAGCTTACTTCGATCTTGTGCAGAGGCCCCAAACCCCGTAGCAGACTGTGATGCAGCCAGTTAGAATGCTCTCCACGGTTCAACACAGGTTGCAGCACGAAACCCAACCAATGCCTTGCTGACGTTTAGTTCTTCTTCTCTCCTCTCTTCCTTGGTTGTAAATTTTATTCACCCCTGCTCGCTTACAGCTGTCCAGACACGCCTGCACAAGCCCCCTTTGTTGGCACCCCCATATTTGCTGAGTAACAGATCCACTGGTCCAACAAGCCTGCGATGCCAAATTCCATCCACGTGACCAATTAATCTACTGACCATATGCCTTTGGATTGTGGGAGGAAACCAAAGCTCCCAGAGGAAACACATGTGATTACAGGGAGAAAGTGCCGACTCCTTATAGGCAGTGGGTGAGCAAAACCCAATTCTCCGGCGCTGTAAAGCATCGCATTAACCACTGCGCTACCACGCTGCCTTAGGGGCGCGGCAATATAACTCTCTCGATCTATCATGTTTCTCTCAATCGCAAGCATCTCACAGACTACCCCTTTTGTTAGAACCACCTCTACCCCCTTTTCCTTGTAAGATGAAACTATTTTAATTTCTAACTCTCCCTGTCTTGGTGAAAGATCAACAATCTGCAATTTCAACGTTATTCCTTTGCTTTCTGTCTCCATAGATACTGCCTGGACAAGTGAGTATTTCCAGCATTCTCTCTTTATATCTCAGGTTTCCAGCATTTCTGGTATTTTATTTCGAAAATTATATTTCCTTACTAATCAATACAACAATAAATATATCAGGACCCATTCAAAATCAGAATCAACTTTATCGTCACTGACAGACAGTATGTCGTGTAATTTGTTTCGTGGCTGCAGCACAGTACCAGCTACTAAAAGACATATACAAGTCATGAAAGATAGAAGTAGCCATTTTACTGGATACATCTGTACACTTACTCAGTAATACAAACATTTAATCATCCAAACATGTGGCAGCAACTCACTACATAAAAGCATGCAGACATGGTCAAGAGGTTCAGTTGTTGTTCAGATTGAACATCAGACTGGGGAATACCTTTAGGGAGTGGTGTCTCAGAAAAGCAGCGTCCATTATTAAGGACCTCCAGCACCCAGGGCATGCCCTTTTCTCACTGTTACCATTAGGTAGGAGATACAGGAGTCTGAAGACACACACTCAGCGATTGAGTTACAGCTTCTTCCCCTCTGCCATCGGATTCCTGAATGGACATTGAAGCTTTGGACACTACCTCACTTTTTTTAATATACAGTATTTCTGTTTTTGCACATTTTTTAATAATCTATTCAATATATGTAATCGATTTACTTGTTTATTATTATGTTTTATTTTATTTTATTTATTATTATTTTTCTCTCTCTGCTAGATTACGTATTTCATTGAACTTCTGCTGCTAAGCTAACAAATTTCACATCACATGCCAGTGATAATAAACCTGATTCTGATCCTGAAAGGTGATCTAAGTGACTTTGACCATGGAGAGATTATTGGTGCCAGATGGGGTGGTTTGAGTATCTCAGAAACAGTTTATCAGAGATTTTTAGTCTCTGGAGTTTATAGAAAATGGTACAAAAACAAAAAAAAAATCGGAGGTCTGTGGGTGAAAATGCATTGTTAATGAGCAAGATCAGAGGAGAATGGCCAGATTGGTTCATGTTGACCAGAAGATGACAGTAATTGAAATAACCACGCATTACAACAATTGTGTGCAGAAGAACATCTCTGAGCACCCAACACGTTGAACTTTGAAGTGGGTGGGCTACATCAGAAGAAGACCACAAATATACACTCAGTAGCCACTTTATTAGGTACAGGAAATATCTTATGAAATAGCCACTGTGTGCAAAGTTTACAAAATCAAACACATTGGTAAAGATAAAGAGTTGAAGAAGGAGAAATCTGATGGGAGAGCAGAGTGGACCAAGGGAGAAACAGAAGGAGGACGGGCACTAGAGGGAGATGATAGGCAGGTGAGGAGAAGAGAAGAGGTAAGAGGGGATCCAGAATGGGGAATGAAGAAAGAGAGAAGGGGAGGAGGGCGAAATTACCAGAAATTAGAGAAATCAATGTTCATGCTGTCAGATTGGAGGCTGTCCAGGTGGAATACAAGGGTATGGATAGTGAATATGGAATATGGGGTAGATATGTGTGTTTTTTCTCAATATTTCTCATCTGAGAGGCAAAGGGGAAATGTTCTCCCTGCAGACATCCATTCTCAGTTGAACAGTGCGTGTGTGTTTCGCGAGATTCACCCTTTGCAACATAAAGCAGAGGCTCACTCCCAGTGTGTTCAAGTGACGGAGGCATCACAGACGTGACACTCCCTGGAAGTGTACTCGTGATGTGCCCACCGAGTATTCAGCAAAATCATTACTAGTTTCACAGCAAACGTAAATGCAATCATTAAAAAAGATAAACATACTGCTTGCCTCTGTACTTAAAGCAGTGAAACAGTCGAAATTGTCCAAGGCCTCAGTTAATCTATCCGAATCAGGTTTAATATCATCAGCATGTGCCGCAAAATTTGTTAATTTTGTGGCAGCAATACAATGCAATGGTATTGAAAAATCTGTGAATTACAGTAAGTATACACACATATGTATAAAATAGTTAAATTAAGTAAGTGGTGAATAAAAAGTAATGAGGTAGTGTTCATGGGTTCAATGTCCATTCAGAAATCCGATGGCAGAGGGGAAGAAGCTGTTCCTGAATCGTTGAGTGTGAGCCTTCAGGCTCCTGTACCTCCTCCCTGATGGTAACAGTGAGAAGAGGGCATGTTCTGGGTGGTGGGTGGTGGGGTCCTTAGTGATAGATGCTGCCCTTTTTGAAGC
Organism: Mobula hypostoma; assembly: GCF_963921235.1. Classification (NCBI taxonomy): domain Eukaryota; kingdom Metazoa; phylum Chordata; class Chondrichthyes; order Myliobatiformes; family Myliobatidae; genus Mobula; species Mobula hypostoma. The sequence continues at coordinate 8,949,319 of NC_086124.1, forward strand.
TCTGCTCCTTGATGCCTCAGATAGTATGGAGGCCAGTGTCCTTGATGGAGCTGATTAATTTTAAAACGCAAACACGAGGAAATCTGCAGATGCTGGAACTTCAAGCAACGCACTTAAAAGTTGCTGGTGAACGCAGCAGGCCAGGCAGCATCTCTAGGAAGAGGTACAGTCGACGCTTCGGCCCGAAACGTCGACTGTACCTCTTCCTAGAGATGCTGCCTGGCCTGCTGCGTTCACCAGCAACTTTTAGGTCTGTTGATTAATTTTACAACTCCATGCAGTTTACTGGAGTGGAAATGTTGAAACAGGTAGTCTTAGATTCATAGAACACCACAGGCTCTTTGTCATTAAGAGAGATGAGAAGTACTACGCCTTAGCCAGGGGTGATCTGCAGGCTAGTGGAGGGAAGGAGCACTTTACATCTCCTTTGGTAGGAACGTACCTCCACCCTGCCAACCTATTGATTGCGTAAACAGCTGATATCTTTCCCCAGGGTTGAAAAGTCCAATACTGCAGGGCATGCTTTTAAGGTGGAAGGGGTAAAGTTTAAAGGAGAGCAAGTCCTTGGGGCAAGTCTCTTTTTACACGAAGAGTGACAGGTGCCGGGCGGGAAGGTGCTGCCAGGTGTGGTAGGGTGGTAGTGGAGGCAACCTTGATAGAAGCATTTAGAAAGTTCTTAGATTGACACAAGGATGTGCATGAGAATGGAGGGATATGGAGGGTTCCCGATTCTTTTTATGCTATGGATCCCTATCACTAACCAAGGGGTCTGTGAACCCCAGCTTGGGAACCCCTGGTGTAGGGGATTAGTTTAGTTACTTGCTTAACTATTAGTTTAATTAGTTTAGTACAAAGTTGTGGGCTGAAGGGCCTGTTCCTGTGCTGTACTTTTCTCTGTTCGAGGAGAGAGTAAGTGGTAAAAGAGATGACAATGCAAGATAAAGAAACAGAGTGGAAAAGGGCATGTAATGTGGTTAATGAGGTGAGTGAAAGTGTACTTTGTGTTTGTTGAACACAGGGTAGAAGCAGGGTTTCCCAACCTGGGGTCCGCAGACCCCTTGGTTAATAGACAATAGGTGCAGAAGTAGGCCATTCGGCCCTTCGAGTCAGCACCACCATTCACTGTGATCATGGCTGATCATCCACAATCAGTACCCTTTTCCTGCCTTCTCCCCATATCCCTTCACTCCACTATCATTAAGAGCTCTATCTAAGCCTTTCTTGAAAGCATCCAGAGAATTGGCCTCCACTGCCCTCTGAGGCAGAGCATTCCACAGATCCACAATATCTCTGGGTGAAAAAGTTTGTCCTCAACTCCATTCTAAATGGCCTACCCCCTATTCTCAAATTGTGGCCTCTGGTTCTGGACTCCCCAACATCAGAAACATGTTTCCTGCCTCTAGATGGTAGAGGTCCATGGCATAAAATAAGGTTGGGAACCCCTGGCATAGAAACAGGCCCTTTGGCCCATCAAGTCAATTCTGAACTATTACTCTGCCTAGTCCCATCAACCTGCACCCGGACCATAGACCTGCATACCCTTCCTGTCTAAGTATTTTTCCAAATCTCTGGATACTCCAGATATGGTCTAACCAGAGTTTCGTGAAGTTGAAACATGCGTCAGCAGGTTTTCAATGAGGTTCCCTCCTAGAAACGTGAAACTCTCCACTCCAGCACCGTTGATGTAAATAGGTGTAGATGCTCAGCCCCACCTTGCTGAAGTCAACGACTGGATCATAGAAAGTAAGCAAAGGCAAAGATAATTCCTGCTATTTATTCAGAAATGAGGTTAAGGTAATTATGGAAAGTTATTGGCAGGTTGAAAAATATTTAATCAGCTAAGGACCAGTTGAGATTTGAAATTCTCAGCCAAATTGTCTGTTGGTGCACTAATTATTGTGAGTAAAAGAGGAATCTGAACGACTGTGGTGAGTGAGCTGGTTTTTCAGGATTAATCGGTGAGGAATCAGAATCAGGTTTATTAACACCGGCATGTGATGTGAAATTTGTTAACTTAGCAGCAGCAGTTCAATGCAATACATAATCTAGCAGAGAGAGAAAAATAATAATAAATAAAATAAAACATAATAATAAATAAGCAAGTAAATTGAATAGATTTTTTTTAATGTGCAAAAAACAGAAATACTGTATATTTTAAAAAGCGAGGTCGTGTCCAAAGCTTCAATGTCCATTTAGGAATCGGATGGCAGAGGGGAAGAAGCTGTTCCTGAATCGCTGAGTGTGTGCCTTCAGGCTTCTGTACCTCCTACCTGATAGTAATAGTGAGAAAAGGGCATGCCCTGGGTGCTGGAGGTCCTTAATAATGGACGCTGCCTTTCTGAGAGTCCGTTTCCTGAAGACGTCCTGGGTACTTTGTAGGCTAATGCTCAATATGGAGCTGACTAGATTTACAACCTTCTGCAGCTTCTTTCAATCCTGTGCAGTAGCCCCTCCATACCAGACAGTGATGCAGCCTGTCAGAATGCTCTCCACAGTAAAACTATAGAACTTTTTGAGTGTATTTGTTGACATGCCAAATCTCTTCAAACTCCTAATGAAGTATAGCCGCTGTCTTGTCTTCTTTATGACTACATCAATATGTTGGACAGCACACACAACATTGCTGGTGATCACAACAGGCCAGGCAGCATCTATAGGAAGAAGTACAGTCGACATTTTGGGTCGAGACCCTTCATCAGAACTAACTGAAAAAATAGATAGTAAGAGATTTGAAAGTAGGAGCCACACCATGGCCTCCTCTACTTTCGAGATGAAGCCGCACTCAGGTTGAAGGAACAACACCTATATTCCGTCTGGGTAGCCTCCAACCTGATGGCATGAACATTGACTTCTCTAACTTCTGTTAATGTCCCTCCTCCCCTTCTTACCTCATCCCTAATTTATTTATTTCTCTTTCCCTCTCACAATAACTCCTTGTCTGTTCTCCATCTTCCTCTGGTGCTCCCCTCCCCCTTTCTTTCTTCCTTCCAAGGCCTTCCGTCCCATGATACTCCCCCTTCTCCAGCCTTGTATCCCTTTTGCCAATAAACTTTCCAGCTCTTGGCTTCATCCCTCCCACTCCTGTCTTCTATCATTTCGGGTCTCCCCCTCCCACTTTCAAATCTCTTACTATTTCTTTTTTCCGTTAGTCCTGACGAAGGGTCTGGACCCGAAACGTCGACTGTACCTCTTCCTAGAGATGCTGCCTGGCCTGCTGCGTTCCATCAGCATTTTGTGTGTGTTGCTTGACTTTCCAATATCTGCAGATTTTCTCGTGTTTGCATCAATATGTCCTCAGAGATCTTGACATGACAAAAAGCTTATACTTATACTTACGTCATGGAATACTGAAGCTCTGAAACAGACCCTTCAGCCCATCTAGTCCATGCCTACCTTACCTTCTGCCTAGTCCCATCCAGACCATCGCCCTCTAAACCCCTTCTTATCCATGTAGGTTGTAACAGCCCAGTTCCATTTTGGACCACTGCTTCACCCAGATCATGCCAGGTATCCAGGACATCTTCGAGGAGCAGTGCCTCAAAAGGGAGGCGTCCATCATTAAGGACCCTCATCACCCAGGACATGCCCTCTTCTCATTGCTACCATCAGGAAGGAGGTACAGAAGCCTGAAGGTGCACACTCAGTGATTCAGGAACAGATTCTTCCCCTCTGCTATCTGATTTCTGAATGGACACTACCCATGAACACTACCTCACTGCTTTTTTTATTTCTACTTTTGCACTACTTATTTAATATATACCTGCTATAATTCATATTTTTTCAATTATTAAGCAGAGCAATGTACTGTTGCTGCAAAGACACAAATTTCACAACATATGCCGGTGATATTCAACCTCATTCTGATGCTTTAGGTAAATTTGAAGAATTTGAACTTGGTTCAAAGACGATCACTGAAAATTCCACTTGGACTGGCAATTTCAAAAGCATCTAATTGATTGGCAAAGCATCATATTTCTCTCACTTATCAGGAATTGTGACTAATAGCTTCGTAATTCATTAGACACAATTTTCCCATGTCCCACAATAAATGCAGCCAAATTGTTGAGAATTTTCATGATCGTCAGTATCACTTTTAATTTAACAGGAGCAGAAAGCATACAATCAATAACAAATAAATAACTTTGTTTGTCAAACTTCAGCAGCCATGGCAGGCAATGCAAAATCCTGCCAATCATAAGAATCTTGAACTTATCAGGAAATTGGGACGCAAGAAAGCACAGAAACTAAGTAAAACAGGTGAGAGATCTTTCACATTGAGAAACAGAAAAAGCAATGTTCACCGGGATGATAGAGTAGAGATACGTCAAAGGCAAAGTAAAGTGCTCTTTCCCTCCACTAGCCTGCAGGTCACCCTTGGGCAAGGTGTAGCACCTGCTTAGTCCTCTGATCGGGGTCACATGAAGCTATGGGAGCAGGTGATGGATGGTCATATGAGCAGCTGGTGCATATCACAAGTCCTTGTTATGTGACCACTGACGCCAGGCAATCTCTGAAGAGTATTGATAATGGCTGGGGGGGGGGGGGTCACCCATCCTGTATAGACAATGCCCAGAAGAAGACAATGGAAAACCGCTTCTGTAGAAAAAAAATTGCCAAGAACAGTCATGATTACGGAACGACCATGATCGCCCACATCATGCAACTCGTAACGAACAAACGAATCCTGTCAGACTTTCTGGGCTTGTCGTTCTGGAGAGGCAGGTTATGGTGGGCTGGGATTACATTGTCAGTGTGTGGACACACAGGAAGTGGGGATCAAGAAGCCTGAGGCAGGGAAAGTGCCAAGTTGACAAGAGAACAAGTAGACGTTGAGTGTTTGGAAGTAACTTTGAAACAAACAGACAATAAGTTCACTGAGTCATAGTGCATGGAAACATGACCAAAATGTCCTTCTGCACCTGTCCTATTAGTTTGTCTTTGACTCATATCTCTGTGTCCTTTCTCTTTAATATACCTGTCCAACATCTTGTAAATGTTGCAGTTGTACCAACTTCTACGGCTCATTCCGTATACACACACACACGCACGCACACACACACACCAACCTCTGTGAGAGAGGCTGGTCTGTCAGTTCCATTTAAAGTCTTTTCCATTTTACCTTAAATCTACAGTATCTAAATCTCTAATTTTAGATCCCTACCCAAGGGAAAAATCTGTGAACATCCTCCTTATCTATGTTCTTCAGGATTTTGTATTCCTCTGTAAGGTCACCGCTTGACTTCCTATACTCCAGGTAAAGCAGTCCCAATCATTCCGGCTTCTCCTTGCAACTCAAGCCCCTGCCAGTCTTGGTAATATCTGAATGAATCTTTTGTGCACTGTTCGCAGCTTAATGGCTTCCTTTCAATGGCTGGGTGATGAGAGCAGCACATAATAGTCCAAGTGTGGTCTCACCATCGCCTTGTATAGTTGGACAAGTTGTACTTGTGAACGCTCCTGTTCTAAACAGACAAGGAAGGCATCACACCAGCCTTGAGTGAAATGAAAGCCACAGTAGGATTCTCTGTGAACAGGGTTTTGACTTGAGTCTGTATAAGTTTTAGGAGAGGAATTATTTTGCCAGTTGACGTCTGGCATGCTTACAGCCCTGGAACGTAGAAGATTGAGAGGAGCTTTGAAATACAAAACTATGACGGGTATAGATAGGGTACACGCAAGCAGGTTTCCCCCCCCCCACCCCGCTGCTGAGGTTGGGTGGGACTAAAACTAGAGGTTGTGTATTAAGGGTGAAAGATGAAAAGTTCAAGGGAAACATGAGGGGAAACTTCTTCACTCAGAGAGTCACGAGAACGTGGAACAAGCTGCTAGCACAATTGGTGCATGCGAGCTCAATTTCACCGTTAAAGAGAAGTTTGGATGGGTAGGGGTATGAAGGACTATAGTTTTGGTGCAAATAGTGTAAGCAGTTCAGCACAGACTAGATGGGACGAAGGGCCTGTTTCTGTGCTGTACTTTTCTATGACTCAATGAGAATTCGAGGACAAAATTGGCACATTCATTCCCTAACTACAACTGTCCATACATTCTGAAGCAAAACCAAATGAAGAATTGCTGCCTGTCTTCCCAAGGACCGCGTGTTGGGAATTCAGGCCGGTATAATAACAGCAATTTGTTTTATGTTGTCAGACTCCCAGGGCTTGTAACTGTGGACAGGCAGGTTATGGTGGGCTGGGATTACACTGTCAGAGGCAATACATACAAAATGCTGGAGGAAATCAGCAGCCAGGCAGCATGTATGGGAAAGAATGAACAGTCTATGTTCCAGGCTGAGACCCTCCTTCGGGACCGGTAAGGAAGGGGGAGCAAGAAGGTACAGGGAGGGGAGGAAGACGTACAAGGTAGTAGATGATTGATGAAACTGGGTAAAGAGCTGGGAAGTTGATTGGTGAAAGAGATAAAGGGCCGGAGAAGGGTGGGGGGGTGGATTCTGATAGGACAGAACAGAAGTCCTTGGAGGAAAGGGAAGAGGCAGGAACGCCAGAGGGAGGTGATGGACAATTTAGGAGATGAGATGAGAGAGGGAAGCAGGAATGGGGAGTGGTGAGGGGGGCAGTTACTGGAGGTTCGAGAGATTGATGTTCATGCCATCAGGTTGGAGGCTGTCCAGATGGAGTATAAGGTTTTGCTCCTCCAGCCCGAGTGTGGCCTCATCGTGGCAGGGGAGGAGGCCATGAACTGACACGTCAGTGGGAATGGGAAGTGGAATTGAGGTGGGTGGCCACCGGGAGATGCCGTTTTCACTGACGGATGGAGGGCGGGTGCTGGCGGAGTGGGGTCCTGATCTACATCGGGTCTCACCGGCATACAGGAGGCCACCCATACAGTACGTAACCCCAACAGACTCGCAGGTGAAGTGTCCCCCCTCACCTGGAAGGACTGTTTGGGGAGTGGAAGTTTCAGTGTGTGGGAGCGCAGGAGTGGGAAGCAAGAGGCTTAAGGCAGGGAAAGTGCCAAGCTGAACATTGAGTGTTTGAAAGTTACTTTAAAGCACACCGAAGGCTGGTTCATAGAGAGATGGTGCATGGAAATAGAAGCCACATGACCCTAATGTCCTTCTGTGCTAGTGCTATTAGTCTGTGTGCTACCCGTATCCCTCCGGGCCCATTCTCTCCAATATTGTGCAAACATCTTCCATATACACACACCAATCCCTGTGTGAAAAACTTGCAGTTGGTCACCAAATGATCCCAGGGCAATTCACATCCCTTACTGGTTTTTCACCTGGCACCTACCAGCCTTCTCCTTCCCACCCTCCCCCCACCTTCTTTATAGGGCCTCTGCCCCCTCCCTCTTCAGTCCTGACGAAGGGTTCCGGCCCAAAACATTGATCGATCGTTTCCACGGATGCTGCCCAACCTGCTGAGTTCCTCCAACGTGTTGTGAGTGTTGCTCACATCCCTGGAGTTGCCTGATAAGATAGGTAGATAGATAGGTACTTTATTGATCCTAAAAGGACCACAGTAGCATTACTAGTGCACAGATATACAAATATTAGAAGAGCAGTAAGAAAGAATAAAAAATAAGTTACCACAAACAGCCTAACAAGAGGCAGTCATCACTTCCCCAGCAAAAGGTTGACTCATAGAGTCTCATGTCCGGGGATAAGAATGACCTCTGGACCAGCACAGTTGTCTTAGTCTATTACTAAAGGTGCTCCTATGTTCAGCCAAAGTGGCACACAGAGGGTGAGAAGCATTCTCCAGAATTGCCAGCATTTTCCACAGGGTCCTTTGTTCTACCACAGCCTCCAGTGATTTGCCACCAACCCATCAAGCCGAAAAGAATTTCCATTCTTTACACTTGAGAGCTCCTGTCAATTTCTTTTCCCGGATTTATGATATTCTCAGTAAGAGAAACTCAACAAATTTGTTCCTTTCTGAGAAATCACTGAAGGCTTTGTGGGAAGTGTTCCAACTGGATTACAAAATCAATTAAAACTAATTACAGTTGTTGAACGTTTCTCTCAGCAGACAAACACTTTAATTCTCTCCTTGTTATCCCAACAATCTGGGTCCCTGGTGTTCAAAAACTAAAAGAAACTGGTATGGAAATGAAAGACCTCGAATGAAAGAACAACTTACATTGGTACAGTCAGTGGCCACTTTATTACTCAATCTCCATGGCTCTCCACACGGCTTTAGACCACCTGGACAACGCAAACACCTATGTCAGGATGCTGTTCATCGACTATAGCTCAGCATTTAATACCATCCTTCCCACAATCCTGATTGAGAAGTTCTAGAACCTAGGCCTCTGTACCTCCCTCTGCAATTGGATCCTCGACTTCTTAACCAGAAGACCACAATCTGTGCAGGTTGGTGATAACATCTCCTCCTCGCTGACGATCAACACTGGTGCACCTCAGGGGTGTGTGCTTACCCACTGCTCTACTCTCTATATACCCACGACTGTGTGGCTAGGCATAGCTCAAATACCATCTATAAATTTGCTGACGATACAACCATTGTTGGTAGAATCTCAGGTGGTGACAAGAGGGCATACAGGAGTGAGATATGCCAACTAGTGGAGTGGTGCCACAGTAACAACCTGGCACTCAACGTCAGTAAGACAAAAGAGCTTATTGTGGACTTCAGGAAGGGTAAGATGAAGGAACACATACCAATCCTCATAGAGGGATCAGAAGTGGAGAGAGTGAGCAGCTTCAAGTTCCTCGGTGTCAAGATCTGAGGATCTAACTTGGTCCCAACATATCGATATAGTTATAAAGAAGGCAAGGTAGCGGCTATACTTTATTAGGAGTTTGAAGAGATTTGGCATGTCAACAAACTCACTCAAAAACTTCTATAGTTGTACTGTAGACAGCATTCTGACAGGCTGCATCACTGTCTGGTATGGAGGGGCTACTGCACAGGACCGAAAGTAAATCTGCAGAAGGTTGTAAATGTAGTCAGCTCCATCTTGGGTACTAGCCTACAAAGTACCCAGGACATCTTTAGGGAGCAGTGTCTCAGAAAGGCAGCGTCCATTATTAAGGACCTCCAGCACCCAGGGCATGCCATTTTCTCCCTGTTACCATCGGTTAGGAGGTACAGAAGCCTGAAGGCACACACTCAGCGATTCAGGAACAGCTTCTTCCTCTCTGCCATCCGATTCCAAAATGGACATTGAAGCTTTGGACATTACCTCACTTTTTAAAATTACAGTATTTTTGTTTTTACATGTTTTTTTAAAATCTATTCAATACACATAATAGATTTACTTGTTTATTTATTATTATGATCTTTTATTTAATGTATTATTATTATTTTCTCTGCTATATTATGTGCTGCATTGAACTGCTGATGCTAAGTTAACAAATTTCACGTCACATGCCGGTGATAGTCAACCTGATTCCGATATTATGTACACCTGTACCATAATGGAAAATCTCCTCAGTCAATCATGTAACAGTAACTCAGTGCATGAAAGCATGCCAACACGGTCAAGTGGTTCAGTTATTGTTCAGAATAGGGAAGAAATGTTGGTGCCAGGCAAGGTGGTTTAAGTATCTCAGAAACTGCTGATCCCCTAGGATTTTCACACACAGCAGTCTCTGGAATTGGCACGAGGAACAAAAGAAAAAACACCTAGTGAATGGCAGTTCTGCGGGCAAAAACAGTTTGTTAATGACGGAGGTCTGAGGGGAACAGCCAGACCGACAGGAAAGCGACAGTAACTCAGATAACCACACGTTACAACCGTGGTGTGCAGCAGGGCATCTCTGAATGCTCAGCACACCTGATCTCGAAGCAGATGGGATACAGAAGCAGAAGGCCACAAACGTACAGAAATTCACTCAGTCGATGAAGCACGTTGAGTGCAAGTATTGGGAAACACAGTAGCCAATTGGTACACGTCCCTACAAACAATATCAGGAACGCAGAGGAGATGTACAACGATAGTTCAAGGACTCAAGGGACTGATTTAGAGGGAAAACTTGGGCAGGCTAGGGCATTATTCCTCGGATCAGAAGACACTAAGTGGTAACCTTACACTGGTGTAAAGAAAACATCATGAGGGGCTGAGATAGGATGAATGTACACTATCACTAGATGAAGGGTCTTGGCCCGAAATATTGACTCTTTATTCCTCTCCACAGATGCTGCCTGACCTGCTGAGTTCCTCCAGCATTTTCCTCCCAGCAGGCAAGTGCAATTGCAAAGAAATAGCACCAGCTTCCTTAGGACTCTACGGAGATTCGGCATGGTATCTGAAACTTTGGCAAACTTCTGTGGATGGGTAGTGGAGAGTGTATTGACTGGCTGGGAGGGAAACACAACGCCTTTGAATGGAAAATCCTACAAAAGGTAGTGCAGGGGTCCCCAACCTTTTTTGCACCGCAGACCGGTTGAATATTGACAACATTCTTGCAGACTGGCTGATCGGGAGGGGGTGGAGGTTGTTCAACTACGGTTAAACTCACCTCAACATGTCTCTTACAGTTAAGGGTTGCCAACTTTCTCACTCCCAAATAAGGGACAAAAGTAGCAGTCAAATACGGGACACTTGTGTTTCCCCCGAGAAAGACTACCATGACCATGAAGCCTTGTGCGGGCGCCTATGTACGCATGCGTGTACGTGCCAATTTTTTTCACAAATCGGTTTTGGCTTAATCTTCCTGACTATACTGTACATATATTATTTCTACTTTATATAGGCTGTGTATTTATCATATCATTCCTGCTTTTACTATATGTTAGTGTTATTTGAGGTTTTATGTGTTATTTGGCATGATTTGGTAGGTTATTTTTTGGGTCTGGGAACGATTAAAAATTTTTCCCATATAAATTAATGGTAATTGCTTCTGCGCTTTATGCCATTTCGGCACGAAAGGTTTCATAGGAACGCTGTACCTTAGCGGGGGAAATACGGGACAAGGGCGGTCTCGTATGGCACAAACCAACTTAGCCCAATATACGGGATGTCCCGGCTAATACAGGACAGTTGGCAACATTATGTTCAAATTCAACAGTGCGTGACAGGGAATGAGGAAAGGTGCAGCTGACTCGTATCGTCTCCTCACAGCCCGGTAGCACATGCTTTGCGGCCCGGTGGTTGGGGACCGCTGAGATAGTGGATGCAGCCCAGTACATCATGGGTAAAGCCCTCCCAACCATTGAGCTCATCCACATCAAATGCTGTCATAGGAAAGCCGCATCCATCATCAGGACCCCCCCACCCAGGCTTTGCTCTCTTATTGTTGCTGCTATCAGGTCGAAGGGATGAAAGCCTCAGGACTTGCACTACGCGGTTCAGGAACAGTTACTACCCCACAACCATCAGACTCTTGAACAAAAGGGGATAACTACACTCACTTGCCCATCCATTGAGAAGTTCCCACAACCAATGATCTCACTTTAATATATTTATAAAAGTTAAATTAAATAATTGGTACAAAAATAGAAATTAAAAAAAAGGAGTGAGGTAGTGTTCATGGGTTCAATGTCCATTTAGAAATCAGATGGCAGACAGGAAGAAGCTGTTCCTGATTTGTTGAGTGTCTTCAGGCTTCTGTACCTCCTTCCAGATGGTGGCAATGAGGAGAGGGCCTGTCCTGGGTGATGGGGGTCCTTACTGATGGGCACCTCTTTTTTTGGGGCACCGCTCCTTGAAGATGGATACTACGGAGGCTAGCACTCATGATGAAGCTGATCAATTTTACAACTCTCTGCAGCTTATTTTGATCCTGTGCAGTAGCCACCCCCTCCTGTCCCATACCAAACATGATGCAGCCAGTTAGAATGTTCTCCATCATACATCTGTAGAAATTTGAGAGTGTTTTTGGTGATAAACCAAATCTCCTCAAATTCCTACTGAAGTATAGCCACTGTCTTGCCTTCGTTATAGCTGCATCAATATATTGTGCCCAGGTTAGGTCCTCAGATATATCGACACCCAGGAACTTGACATTGATCACTCTCCCCATTTGTGGTTCCCTTGTGAGGACTGGTGTGCGTTCCCTTATCTTGCCCTTTCTGAAGAATATGCTTTCCAGCATATTCTTTCATTTCTGAAAAGCCTACTCTTTGACTTGTGATCTATTGCTGACTGACAACTTGCTCCTCATGGCCACTAAAATTTTAAATACCAAAACCAAGTAGCATTTTTCTCAAACTGATTTCGAGTGCACAGAGAGTATTAATTTCCATTTTCCCATCCACTGTACACAGAAGGGCCCCTCAGGATGAAAATTACCTGGAATTATTACAGTGATAGACTGCAACTTAGTGAAAACAGCCAGTTTGCCGAGCTTCTTTTGCTGAGAATATTAGAAATTTGTTCAAAGAAATTGACAGGAGTTCTTAATTTTCAAGAATACAAATCCTGATAGGGTTGATGGGTTGCTGGCAAATTAGGCAGCCTCTGGGATGTTTTGGCGCCTAGAGATGTTGTAAGCAAACTGCTGTTGTTTTTCAGGTCTGAATTTTCAATACATGTTCCATGTGAAGATGGAAAGAAGAAAATCTCCTCTTTGCTTGCCTGTTGCATAAAATTTAATAGGACCTTATTCCTTGGACTTCCAGGAGGACTGCAACCTTATTGCAGCGTTTGGAGGCTTGTGTGTCTCAATGACCCAGAGAGCCATGTTGGCTGGAGTCCGAGCTTAGTATGCTCACCCATGATAAACAGGTCAAAGGGTAAAGGCCGGTGTGGTCCAGCGATCTTCCAGGTTCGGGGGTTCAGCTCGGGGCTAAGAACCCTGACTGGTAAAGCAAATTGATACGGCTATAGCAATGAAGAATCCTTCTACATCTGAGTGTGTCGGCGTTCCTGAATCTCCACCCGGGACTCACATGACTGACAGTAGTGAAAACCGAGAGGAAGCTACAGACACGATGAAGGAAGCCCTGAACACCGCCAGCGATGGAGGACCTTCACTGCTGCCCTAAACGTCAGTGGCATAACGGCCAGGAGGTAGGTTATTTCTCAGCAAGTAGGAGAATGAGGGGAGATTTGATAGAGGTACATAAAATTATGAAATTATAGATAGGGTAAATGCCAATGGACTTCTTCACTAAGGTTGGGTGAGACTAGAGATCATGGGCACAGGGTGAAAGGTGAAATGTTTAAGGGGAACATGAGGGGGAACTTCTTCATTCAGAGGGCAGTAAGAGTGGGGAACGAGATTGCTTTGTCATCTCTTTTATCAATTAATCTCAGAACAGAAAAAATTTACAAGGTCTTGCAGATCTGAGTTATAGGAAAAGGCTAAATAGGTTAGGACTTTATTCCTTGGAGGTTAGGAGAATGAGGGGAGATTTGATAGAGGTATACAAAATTATGAGGGGTATAGATAAGGTAAATGCAAAACAGGTTGGGTGAGGCTAGATTTGGAGTCTAAACGCAGTGGGGAAGGAGCTCTGCTTGAATCTGTTCATTGGGGCATGGAAGTACCTGTATCTTCTCTCAGAAGGTGAGAGAGTAAAGTGAAATGCCCGGGATGGCAGGCATCCTTGACGATGCTGTTAGTCTTTCTGAAGCTTGGTATGGGCAACTTCTCTGCACGTGACTGCATCAAGATGGAAGAGCTCAAGGCCTGGTGCCAGGTGAATAATTTCTTCCTCAATGTCAGCAAGACAAAGGAGATGGTTATCAACCAGGAGAACTCCCATCACTCACACGCCTCTTGGCATCGGCGGCACAGCAGTGGAAACTGCGAGGAGTTTCAAACTCCTAGGAGTGCACATCTCGCAAGACCTCCCATGGCCCCAGAACACATTATGCACAATAAGGATAGCTCAGCATTGCTTCTGTGCTCCGAGAGCATCCTAAAATGAAGGAGGCTCTACAACTAGTCAAATCTGCCCAATGCATCAGTGACCCAGCTTATTGGCCATCAAGGACATATATACAGAAAAGTGTCAGTCCCACCCCCACCCTGCTCAATGACAGTTTGTCCCACTCCCATGCGGGGACTACCAGACTCCCTTCCCCAAGCAGCAAGGCTGATCCACACCTCCATTAGCCCACTCCTCCACACGCCCAACCACCACTACTTTATCACTTCCTGTCAGTCACCTTATGTACAGACACTTCTGTACCTACCATTACTTAATGGACATATAATCTATGTGTATATAGATGGAGAAGATGGCGATGCAGCGCGCGTAGCCTCTCCGGTGAAATAATATCGTATTTGTTAAATAGGGGCTGTGCACAATTCTGATTTGATGGAGACAGTCATGAGAGCACGGAGGAACATCTGGAGTAACTTCTGAAATGCCCGGTTCACTGCCGCTGCTACTGTGCGATCGAGAATCTCCGGCGAAAAGGCCCCAAAATCCCCGGCTTTGCCTGCTGCGACCGGGGCCGGGGTCGAAGCACTCGGCAGAGTTGGTGCTCGGTACTTGGTGTCGGAGGCTGATCGGAGGCTCGAAGTTTTCGGATGACTCAGAGTCGGACTGTGGTCGGGCATGGCAGGGAGAGTTTTCTTCCTTCTCCCGTCTGCGTGAGATGTGGGACTTCTGAGAGACTTCGAACTTTTTTACCGTGCTCAGGGCCTGTTCTTCATCAAATTACGGTATTGCTTGCACTGTTGTAACTATATGTTATAATTATGTGGTTTTTGTCAGGTTTTCAGTCTTGGTCTGTCCTGTGTTTCTGTGATATCACACCGGAGGAATATTGTATCATTTCTTAGTGCATGCATTACTAAATGACAATAAAAGAGGACCGCGTGTCCTCAATCTAATACAAGTTATCTTTATTGTGTTTAATTTTATTATTGTGTTCTTTATCTTTTTTTGCACTACATCGGATCTGGAGTAACAATTATTTCATTCTCCTTTGAACTTGTGTACTGGAAATGACATTAAACCATCTTGAACCTGTGGAGCTGTGGACACAGCTCAACACATCACAGTAACCAGCCTGCCATCTATGGACTCTGACTAAGCTTCAGCTGTCCCATTAAAGCAGCCAGCATAATTCAAGACCACACCCACCCTGGACATTCTCTCCTCTAACCTCTCCCATTGGACAGAAGATACAAAAACCGTAAAACATGTACCACCCAGCTCAAGGTCAGTTTCTATAATAAGACTATTAGATAGTTACCTGGTACAATAAGATGGACTCCTGACCTTATAATCCACCTCCTTATGATCTTGCACCTTATTGTTCACTTGCACTAAACTTTCCTTGTAGCTGAAAAAGGATCTCGTGCTTTCTCACATACGTGATGCATAAACTCTTCTCCGGGCTTCTGTCGGGTTCAGGTGTCAATTTTAACTGATGTTTCAATGACACACACCACTATCTTCATCAGGGATGGCGCCTGGGCACGTCTAGTCCAGCGGTAAAATTATCCCCGTCGTCCATCCCTCCTGATTGGTTAGTCTTCAACCAATCCAAGTTTCTGCCGTTCCACCTTGTTTACAATCATATTCCAGTTCTTCCTTAGAGTGAGAACTTCATCTTTGTTAAAATTCTTATTCTCTAGTCTTATTTCAATGGTTCCTTAGCTTATAGCTGTTACACGTTGTTCTGCATTGCTTTGGAGCAATGATGAATGGACCTCTTGCACAATAATCTCTACATCAAAGTTGAAAGTAGATTTATAACCAAAGTATGTCATAAGGAAGGCACTGAAGGTGGACCCAAATGCAAGACATAGACACTAAAGTACTGAGAACTGGACAAACCAGCACTCACACTCAATCCCAGGGCTACTTATATTCCCAGCCCCAAGACAAGCATCAGGTGCCTATGATTAAGCCCAAATGAAACAAGGGACAGCCAGAAGACCCGGAGTCCGGAGTCCACGGACCAGACCGTGAACTGGAATGCAGACTTTACGGACCGGACCATGACAAAGGATGTATATGGCATCATATACCACAATGAAATGCTATAAAATCAATGAAAAGCTACCTCCAAACAAAAACTGACAAGCAACTAATGTGCAAAAGAAGATAAACTTCGCAATAATATTAGTAAAAATAAATAACACCGAGAACATGAATTGTAGAATCCTTGGAAGTGGGTCCATAGGTTGTGAATTGAATTCATTGTTGAGGTGAAATGAAGTTATCCATGCTGGTTCAAGAGCCCGATTGTTGAGGGGTAATAACCTTTCCTGAACCTGGAGGTGAGGGGCCTAACGCCCCTGTACCTCCTTCCTAATGGTAGCAGCAAGACAAGAGCAAGGCCTGGATAGTAGGGGTCCTTGATGATGGATGCAGCTTCTTTGTGGCAGTTCTCCTTGTTGATGTGCTCAATGGTGAGGAGGACTCTGCCTGTGATGGAGAGGGCTGTATCCAACACTCTTCAAAGGCTTTTCCTCTCTAAATCCATGGTGTTTCCGTACCAGCCCATGATGGAATACACCAGGATACTCTCCGCTGTGCATCTATAGAAGTTTGTCAGTGATCAAACCTCGTTGTGATCACTATATTGTTGATTTGTACTGCAGTTTCTATGTAGCTTCGATACTTTATCCTGCATTGTTATTGTTTTACCTCAATTTACCTCAATGTACTGTGTAGCAACACACATAAAAGTTGCTGGTGAACGCAGCAGGCCAGGCAGCATCTCTAGGAAGAGGTGCAGTCGACGTTTCAGGCCGAGACCCTTCGTCAGGACTAACTGTACTAACTGGACTCAGTGTACTGTGTAATGATTTGATTCAATCTTCACAAGCTTGGTAAGATTAGATTATGAGGACACCCAGTTCTCGTTTATGCAACACACATCAAAGTTGCTGGTGAACGCAGCAGGCCAAGCAGCATCTTTAGGAAGAGGTGCAGTCGACGTTTCAGGCCGAGACCCTTCGTCAGGACTAACTGAAGGAAGAGTGAGTAAGGGATTTGAAAGTTGGAGGGGGAGGGGGAGATCCAAAATGATAGGAGAAGACAGGAGGGGGAGGGATGGAGCCAAGAGCTGGACAGGTGATTGGCAAAAGGGATACGAGAGGATCATGGGACAGGAGGTCCAGGAAGAAAGACAAGGAGGTGGGAGGGGGACCCAGAGGATGGGCAAGAGGTATATTCAGAGGGACAGAGGGAGAAAAAGGAGAGTGAGAGAAAGAACGTGTGTATAAAAATAAGTAACAGATGGGGTACGAGGGGGAGGTGGGGCCTTAGCGGAAGTTAGAGAAGTCGATGTTCATGCCATCAGGTTGGAGGCTACCCAGACGGAATATAAGGTGTTGTTCCCCCAACCTGAGTGTGGCTTCATCTTTACAGTAGAGGAGGCCGTGGATAGACATGTCAGAATGGGAATGGGATGTGGAATTAAAATGTGTGGTCACTGGGAGATCCTGCTTTCTCTGGCGGACAGAGCGTAGATGTTCAGCAAAGCGGTCTCCCAGTCTGCGTCGGGTCTCGCCAATATATAAAAGGCCACATCGGGAGCACCGGACGCAGTATATCACCCCAGTCGACTCACAGGTGAAGTGATGCCTCACCTGGAAGGACTGTTTGGGGCCCTGAATGGTGGTAAGGGAGGAAGTGTAAGGGCATGTGTAGCACTTGTTCCGCTTACACGGATAAGTGCCAGGAGGGAGATCAGTGGGGAGGGATGGTGGGGACGAATGGACAAGGGAGTTGCGTAGGGAGCAATCCCTGCGGAATGCAGAGAGAGGGGGGGGGGGAAAGATGTGCTTAGTGGTGGGATCCCGTTGGAGGTGGCGGAAGTTACGGAGAATAATATGTTGGACCTGGAGGCTGGTGGGGTGGTAGGTGAGGACCAGGGGAACCCTATTCCTAGTGGGGTGGCGGGAGGATGGAGTGAGAGCAGATGTACGTGAAATGGGGGAGGTGCGTTTAAGAGCAGAGTTGATAGTGGAGGAAGGGAAGCCCCTTTCTTTAAAAAAGGAAGACATCTCCCTCGTCCTAGAATGAAAAGCCTCATCCTGAGAGCAGATGTGGCGGAGACGGAGGAATTGCGAGAAGGGGATGGCGTTTTTGCAAGAGACAGGGTGAGAAGAGGAATAGTCCAGATAGCTCTGTCTGCCAGAGAAAGCAGGATCTCCCAGTGGCCACACATTTTAATTCCACATCCCATTCCCATTCTGACATGTCTATCCACGGCCTCCTCTACTGTAAAGATGAAGCCACACTCAGGTTGGAGGAACAACACCTTATATTCCGTCTGGGTAGCCTCCAACCTGATGGCATGAACATCGACTTCTCTAACTTCCGCTAAGGCCCCACCTCCCCCTCGTACCCCATCTGTTACTTATTTTTATACACACGTTCTTTCTCTCACTCTCCTTTTTCTCCCTCTGTCCCTCTGAATATACCCCTTGCCCATCCTCTGGGTCCCCCCCCCACCTCCTTGTCTTTCTTCCTGGACCTCCTGTCCCACGATCCTCTCGTATCCCTTTTGCCAATCACCTGTCCAGCTCTTGGCTCAATCCCTCCCCCTCCTGTCTTCTCCTATCATTTTGGATCTCCCCCTCCCCCTCCAACTTTCAAATCCCTTACTCACTCTTCCTTCAGTTAGTCCTGACGAAGGGTCTCGGCCTGAAACGTCGACTGCACCTCTTCCTAGAGATGCTGCCTGGCCTGCTGCGTTCACCAGCAACTTTTATGTGTGTTGCTTGAATTTCCAGCATCTGCAGAAGTCCTGTTGTTTCAGTTCTCGTTTATTGTCATTTAGAAATACGTGCATTAAGAAATGATACAATATTCCTCCAGTATGATATCACAGAAACACAGGACAGACCAAGAGTAAAACTGACAAAAACCACGTAATTATAGCATATATTTACAACAGTGCAAAACAATACCGTAATTTGATAAGAGCAGACCATGGGCACGGTAAAAAAAAAGTCTCAAAGTCTCGATAGCCCCAATATCTCACACAGACGGTAGAAGGGAGAAACTCCCCCTGCCATGAACCTCCAGCACCGCAAACTTGCTGATGCAGCATCCTGGAAGCACCCGACCACAGCTGACTCTAAGTCTGTCTGAAAACTTCGAGCCTTTGACCATCCCCCTGACACCGAGCACTGAGCACCATCTCTGCTGAGCGCTTCGACCCCGGCCCCGGCCGCTGAGCAACAAACAAAGCCGAGGACTCGGGGCCTTCCCCTCCGGAGATTCTGGATCACACAGTAGCAGCGACAGCAAAACAGGCATTTCAGAAGTTTCACTAGATTTTCCTCCATCAAATCAGGATTGTGCACAGCACCCTACTTGACAAATAACAGATATTCATCACTGGAGTGGCCGCTACATGTTGCGTCGCGCCGCCATCTTCTCCTCTCCTGGTGTCACAAGCTTTTTACTGTATCTTTGTACACAGTGATTTAACCTTCCACATATTGACTGGGACTGCTATACTGTAAAAGGACTAAATGTGATAGATTTTGTCAAATGTGTTCAGGAAAGTTTCCTTAATCAGTATGTTGGGGTCCCATGATAAAGTATGTGATCTGCTATTAGGGAATGAGACAGGACAGGTGCCAGAAGTTTGTGTAGGGGAAGACTTTTCATCTAGCGACCACAATGCCATTAGTTTCAAGGTATATATTCAGAAAGATTGGTTTGGTCTGCGGGTTGAGATTCTAAATAGGAGAAAAGCCATTTATGAAGATCTGGCAAATGTGGATTGGGACGGGCTGTTTTTGACCAAAAGTGTACTCGGTAAGACAGAGGCCTTCAGAAGTGAACTTTTGAGAGTACAAAGCTTGTATGTACCTGTCAGAATAAAAGGTAAAGATAACAGGTGTAGGAACCTTGGTTTTCAAGAGATATTGAGGCCCTGGTTAAAAAAAAAGGAGGTGCATAGCAGGTATAGGCAGGTAGGAACAAATGAGGTGCTTATGGAGTGTATGAAATGCAAGAGAACACTTAAGAAAGAAATCAGGAGAACTAAAAGAAGGCATGAGGTTGCCCTAGCAGAGGAGGTGACGGAGAATCCAAAGGGATTCTACAGATTTGTTAAGAGCAAAAGGATTACATGGGAACAAAATTGCTCCTCTGGGAGGTCAGAAAGGTAATCCATGCGTGGATCCAAGAGAAGTGGGGAGATCTGAAATAGGTGGTTTGCACCGGTTTTTACCAACACAGTCTACAGAAGTGAGGCAAAGCAGCATCAACTTTATGGAGCCTATACAGATTACAGAGTAGAAGGTGTTTGAAGTGATTATAGATTTTATGTATATATATGTGTGTGTATGCATGCACAATAGAGAGAGAGCTACAGTCTCACCACTCCTTGTGTAAAGAAGACCCTCACCAAATAAATTAATTACTTTATGTATGCATGTATTTCAGTATTTATGCATATATACTTATACACATAAATACTGAAATACATACATACATAAAATAATTAATTTATTTTGCAAGGGTCTTCTTTACCCAAGGAGTGGTGAGACTCCCATGTGGAGTGGCTAGAGTGAACAGTAAAGGAGAGTCTCAGCAAGTTTATGAGGGAGAAGGGCTCAGTGGACAACAGAGTTAAGTAGGCTTGTGCTGAGCATAAACATCACCAGGGACAGGATGGTCTGTCTCTGTGCATATGTCCCTCCTAATCCTAATCATTAAAATGTCCGGTTTAATGTGTGCCCAAGCCCACTCGGCTTCCTTTCAATCTAATTAGTTTAGAAAATGTGCTTTCTATGCACAAGAGTGTGAAGATAATGAGGCTGGTGCAAGTTGTGAGTAACATTTGGAAACCATGCTGACAGGATCAGGCGAAACAAGACCAAAGGGTATTCTGCGCAATTCTTAAATAATAAATGTACTTGTTCTGCCCTCTAGTACATCCTCTCATGCTGCCTTGGCATTCCAGTGTTCAAGAACAGTTACTACCCCTCAATCATCAGGCTCTTGAACAAAAGGGGATAACTTCACTTACCCATCCTTGAAGTGTTCCCACAACCGAGTCTCGGCCTGAAACGTCGACTGCACCTCTTCCTACAGATGCTGCTTGGCCTGCTGCGTTCACCAGCAACTTTGATGTGTGTTGCTTGTCTTTCAAGGATTCTTCATCTCGTGTTTTTGATATTTATCGCTATTTATTTATATTTGCATTTGCACAGTTTTGTTGTCCTCTGCACTGGTTGAGCGTTCTAGTTGAGCAGTCTTTCATTGATTCTGTTATAGTTAATATTCTATAGATTTATTGAATATGCCCTCAAGAAAATGAACCTCAGCATTGTATATGGTGATATATATACACTTTGTTAATAAAACTTACTTTGAGTTTTTCTTCCCTTTCATGATGTAACAACCTATACTGGAATTTCTCCCACCTTTCTGTCATTCTTCCTTGACAATGACAGATTGGCAAGGATCTCCAAGCTCCAATCTGTTCAAGGTCATGTTAGAAGAAGTTTCTGGTTAGTAACGTGCTTGTAGCCTCAACTACCAGCTGCTCTTTAATACGCAGCACGTGTTTATGAGTTTATGAACTCAATTTTACGCCTCATTCAAACCAATCGTTGGTAGGGTGGAGGCATGTCTCTACCAAAGGAGATGCGAGGCATTCCTTCCTTCTACTAGCCTGCAGATCATCCTTGGGGTAGGGTGTAGCTCCTACTTAGCCACCACCCCGCCAACAATCAGGGTCATGTGAAGCCATGGGAGCAGGGGGCAGATGGCTGTATGAACAGCTGGTGCACATCACAAATATTTGCCATGAACAATCACAGTCATGGAAAGACCATGATCGCCCACGCCATACGACATGACACATGATGATGATGATGATGAAGTTCTAACTGTAAAATGCCTGTCGGTCGGTGGCAGAGATGCTGATAATTATGAACTAGCTTATCCTCTGCTAGTTTTTTAAAGATCAGCTGTACTTGTCAAATGTACATCGAAACATTCAAATATGCAGTGAATTGCACCATTTGCCAAAGACCAACACAGCCTGAGGATATGCTGGGAGCAGCCTGCAAGTATTGCCAGAAAGCCATAAGATATAGGCGCAGAAATAGGCCATTTGGCCCATCGAGTCTGCTCCACCATTTCATCATAGCTAATCCATTTCCCTCTCAACCTCAATCTCCTGCCTTCTCCCTATATCCCTTCATACCCTGACTAATCAGGATTCTATCTGCTTTAAATATAGTTAATGACTTGGTCTCCACATCTGCCTGAGGCAACCAATTCCGCAGATTCACCACTCCCTGGCTAAAGAAATTCCTCCTTATCTCCATTCTCTATGGACATCCCTCTATTCTGAGGCTGTGTCCTCTGGTCTTAGACTCTCCCACTATAGGAAACATCCTCACCACATTATCTCTATTGAAGCCTTTCAACATTTGATAGTTTTCAATTATGTCACTCCTCATTCCTGTGTTCCAGTGAGTACAAGCCCAGAGCCATCAATCAGCCCTCATATGGTAACCCTTTCGTTCTCATGATCCTCCTCTGAACTCTCTCCAATGCCAGCACAGGCCTACAGAGAAGTCATCTCTCTGACACAGTGGTGTCAAGAAAACAACCTCTCCCTCAGTGTTGCAAAAACGAAGGAGCTGGTTGTGGATCACAGGAGGAATGGAGTCGGGCTAACCCCTACTGACATCAATGGATCTGGGGTGAGAGGGTAAACAGCTTCAAGTTCCTCGGCATCCACATCACCGAGGACCTCACGTGGTCTGTACACACCAGCTGTGTGGTAAAAAAGGCACAACAGTGCCTCTTTCACCTCAGATGGTTGAGGAAGTTTGGTATGGGCCCCAAATCCTAAAATATTTCTACAGGGGCACAATTGAGAGCATCCTGACTGGCTGCATCACTGCCTGGCATGGGAATTGTAATTCCCTTAATTGCAGGACTCTGCAGAGAGTGGTGCGGACAGCCCAGCGCATCTAGTAATTGTGAACTTCCCGTGATTCAGGACATTTACAAAGACAGGTGTGTAAAAAGGGCCCAAAGGATCATTGGGGACCCAAGTCATCCCAACCACAATCTATTCCAGCTACTACCATCTGGGAAACAGTACCGCAGCATAAAAGCCAGGACCAACAGGCTCCGGGACAGCTTCTTCCACCAGGCCATCAGACTGATTTACACATACTGATTTGAGTGTACTCTATATTATATTGACTGTTCTATTTACTATAAATGACTATGATCGCACAAGGCACATTTAGATGGAGATGTAACATAAAGATTTTTACTCCTCACGTGTGTGAGCTATGTAAGGAATAAAGTCAATTCAATTCAGTTCAATTCCTTTCTTAGATAAGGGCCCAAAACTGTTCACAATACTCCAAGTGAGGCCTCACCAGTGCCTTATAAAGCCTCAACGTTACATCCTTGCTTTTATATTTTGGTCCTCTCGAAATGAATGCTAACTTTGCATTTGTCTTTCTCACCACCAACTCAACCTGAAAATTAGCCTTTAGGAAATCCTGCATGAGGACTCCCAAATCCCTTTGCGCCTCAGATGTTCAAAATTTCTCACCATTTAGAAAATGGTCTATACTTTTATTTCTTCTACGATGTTTCCGGCACCAACAGAGCATGCCCACAAGTTGGCAAATAATTTGACCGCACTATTTTGAAGAGTTATTTCATGGCCAGCATTTGTCACTTATTTGAAAATTAACACATTGCTAATTGAGGGAGCTTGATGTATGCAAACTTGCCACCATATTTCCCAAAAATTATAGAGACTACACATCAATGGTTCTGAAATGTTTTGTGTCACTCTAAATAAACACAATTTTAAAATCCTACCATGATAAAAAGAATGTGAGAAAAGGGTAGCTTGCCTTGAATACAAATGTTTAATTCGGTTTGGAATGCTGTTCTTGTTGATCGGTTCTATTGTTTGCATGATTTGTTTTTTTTTCTCTTTCTCTGCGCATTGGAGGTTGGTCTTTGATTTGGCTTTTTAAAAAAAAATTGGTTCTTTTGAGTTTTTTTACTTTGCGGCTGGCTACAGGCAGACAAATCTCAAGGTTGTATAATTTATAAATTCTTTGATAATAAATGTACTTAGAAACTTTGAAACATCCCAGACCCTTGTCAAGTATTGTGTCCTGCCAGTCAGCCAATCTTATTTGATCTTGCAGATCAGGTACAAATACCAGAGCCATTTTACTGACAAATTTACAAAGCTTCCACTATCTCAAATTGAAATCCTACATTAATCTGTTATATGCCGATCTGTCAAAGAAATAAATAAAGAGAGAGAACCAACAGAGAACAGCGAGACTAAGCACGGGCGCATTTAAACTACTTACAGTCATTTATTGAAATTTTTTTTTCTAATCCTCAACTGCTGTCGATCAATAGTTGCTGGACAGCAATTCAATATAGCTCTCCAAGGGTTTATAAACCTTGATTGCTCCCATCTAGATATATAGAAGTGCCCATCTGTGTTTCAATATAGTTAGCTTAAGTGCACATCTTTGCTGACTTTTCAGGAGAGAATGCATCTTTTGCTTTTGGAGACACTTAAGATTTATATATATTTTATGTTTAAAAAACTTAGGGAATGGATATTTGGACCGTAGACACTGTTGATAATTCATTTGATTACCTGCATTTGCCCAGCATTTATTCAGTTTTTGTTAAGAGTTTCTTTACTATGAAAAGACTTTCTCCTGGCCTGAAGCAATTTTTGGAATTGCTGGTAAATTTTCATTTCTGGTCAGATGCAGACACTCAGCAAAGTGTCTGTTCCAAATGCTTCCTTCTGAAAAGCGGTGTAGGGTTATTAAAAAAAACACTATACACCACATACCTGTCCCTCACTATCATCATCATTATGTGCCAAGTCGTATGACGCGGGCAATCATGGAATCATGAGTATAATTGTTCCTGACAATTTTTTCTACGGAAGTGATTTGCCATTGCCTTCTTCTGGGCAGTGTCTTTACAAGACGGATGACCCCATCCATTATCAATGCACTTCAGAGATTGCTTGGTGTCAGTGGTCACATAACCAGGATTTGGGACTGGCACCAGATGCTTGTACAACCATCCACCACTTGCTCTCATGGCTTCACATGACCCTGACCAGGGAGCTAAACAGGTGCTACAACTTAACTAAGGGTGACCTGCGGGCTAGCGGAGGAAAGGAGCGCCTTACACCTCCTTTGTTTGAGATGTATCTCCACCCCGCCACCCAAGCACTTGATGCACTGAACGTAATTCTGGTTGCCCCATTACAGGAAGAATGTGGAGGTTTTGGTAAGGGCGTGGAAGAGGTTTACCAGGATGCTGCCTGGATTAGAGAGCATAAACTATAAGGAGAGACTGGACAAAATTAGATTGTTTTCTCTAGAGATTGGAAACTGAGGGAAGGCTTGAGAGAAGATTAAAAAAAATTATGAGAGGCAGTGATAGGGTTAAATTATGGTTATGAATTATGGTTCTACAGGAGAATGTTAAAAATATCATGGACCACACACACATCAAATGAAGAATTTCTCAGAAGAGCCCAAGCAGTTCGATCACTCACACCAACAATAAGAGAAAGACAACTCAGATTCCTAGGACACATCATGCGGAAAGATGAACTAGAAAAACTCATACTCTCTGGAAAGATTGAGGGGAGTAAACCTAGAGGAAGACCTTGGCTTATGTACATCAAAAGCCTAGCCAGGTGGTTACACATCGAGGAAATGGAAGTCATCCAAAGAATGAAGAATCTATATGGAAAACCATGGTCACCAACGTCCGTATCGGATATGGTACCTAGACAGCCAGACACAGTAATAGGGTAAACAACCAGAATCTTTTCACCTTCCCCCCAAAAGGAAAGATTGCAAAATATTGAGGGCATGCATTTAAAGCTTGAAGCTCAAGTACATTTATTATCAAAATATGTACACATCATACAACCTTGATATTTGTCTCCTTGCAGGCAGCCACAAAACAAGAAACCCAAAAGAAACTTAAAAAAAGACTACAATGTGCAGAAAGAAAAAAAAAATTGTGCAAACAATAAAAGTAAGCAAATAGAACGAAGGTGAGCCCTCAGACACGAAGCCGGGAGCAGCCCGAGCAGGCCCACAGCCTCGATCTTAGTGCAGCACGTAGCAGAGTAAATGTCGCAGAGCCCACAGACAAGAAGCCTGGAGCAGGCCCACAGTGTTTTTGTTATGCAGAGTGCTAAGCGCCTGAAACAGGCCACAGGGGTGGTGATAGAAGTAAATGTGACAGTGATGTTTAATTGTCCATAGGATAGATTCACAGATATGCTGGGAATGTTGGGATGTGGATTATGAACAGGCAGAAGAGAATCAGTTTAACTCAGCATAGTGTTCCGTGCCGACATTGTGAGTCAAAACATCTGTACTGATGTTGTTATTCTATGTTCTGCAATCTAAGATTTCAGATTTCCATCATCTGCAGTTTTTTTAAGTTTCACTTTATATAAAGTGAGCTGACCATTAAATAGGAGGGACGACATCTGTCCTTCCTTTGAGGAGGCAATGAGTTATTCTTCAGCTGAGGAGAGAACAATAACATCGCTGTAACTCTTGTGTTCCAGCTTGGTGAGAAGTCGACCTTCACCATAATTAAATGATTCACTTCTGCACAAAATGCAGTGCCAGACAGGAGAGAGAAAGCTCTCACAAGGATTTGAACATCAGCAGAACTGTGGGGGGTTATTGTCAGTCTGACCAGCTGCACATTGTATGCCCAAGGTGAGGTCTGATTCACCAGCAACGAATAACTTGTAAAGCAAAAACTCATTTAGGCAGAACTCTAAGTTTGAATTGTGCCATGAACTGTTTACATTTATAGGATTAGATAAGCATTCGCTTTATTTGTCACATGTGCATTGAAGCACGCCGTGAAAGGTCTCATTTATGTCAACGTATAACACCGTTTGAGGATGAACTGAGGTCAGCCTTCCAGCGCCAAGGAACAACACACGAACTCCTCACCATCCATCATTATGGAATCTGGGAGGAAAGCAGGGTACCTGGAGGAAACCCGCGCGGCCACAGGGAGAAAGCACAAACTCTGCAGAAAAACGGGAATTGAACCCTGGCCTTCCAATCACTGGCACTGTAAAGTGTTGTGCTAATTGCTTTTCAAGCACAACAGTTTCCAGAGTTTACAGAGAATGGTGTGAAAAACAACAAAAACATCCAGTGAGCAGCTTTTCTGTCGGTGAAAATGCCTTGTTAATGAGAGAGGTCAGAGGAGAATGGCCAGACTGGTTCAAGCTGACAGTAACTCAGATAAACAGGTGTTACAACTGTGGAGCACCTCTGAATGCACGACACATCAAACCTTGAAGCAGATGGGCTACAGCAGCAGAAGACCATGAATATGTAGGGAGGAGAAGATGGCGGCGCGACGCAGCTCGCTTATTTGTCAAGTAGGGTGCCGTGCACAATCCTGATTTGATGGAGACGGACGTGAGAGCACAGAGGAACATCTGGTGAAACTTCTGAAATGCTTGCTTCGCTGATGCTGCTACTGTTTGGTCCAGAATCTCCGGAGGAGAAGGCCCCGAATCCTCGGCTTTGCTTGTTGCTCGGCGGCCGGGGCGGGGTCGAAGCGCTCGGCAGAGGATGGAGCTCGGAGAGGCTGTGTTAGAGGGACTGGTCGGAGGCTCGAAGTTTTCGGACGGACTCAGAGTCCGCTGCGGTCGGGAGCTTCCAATGGTGCTGCATCGGCAAGTTGACGGCGCTTGGAGGTTCATGGCAGGAAGAGTTCCTCCCTTCTGCCGACTGCGTGAGATGATGAGTCTATCGGGACTTTGAGACTTTTTTTTACCGTGCCCATGGTCTGCCCTTTATCAAATTACGGTATTGCTTTGCACTGTTGTAACTATATGTTATAATTATGTGGTTTTGTCAGTTTTAGTCTTGGTTTGTCCCGTGTTTTCTTGTGATATTATTCTGGAGGAACGTTGTATCATTTTTTAACGCATGCATTTCTAAATGACAATAAACGAGGACTGAGTGTCCTCATAATCTAATCTCGTATGTACAGGAGATTACAAACCAGGTACAGGAAATTCTTAGTAAAGTGGGCACAACAGCAGGAACATAAATTAATTTTACACATTAAAGAAAGAACTGCAGAACGTGAGAAAAATTGTTTTGGCCTTCAAGAAAACACCCCTGGTCCTCAGGCCTCACTCTTTTTCCTCAAGGTTTTAAATTGAGTCATAGAGTAATACAGTAATGGATACAGGCCCTTCGGCCCAAAGGGTCCATGCTGACTCCATTACATACCTTACTAGTTCCAAATCCCTGCGCAGAGCCCATGTCTCTCCAAGTCTTGCCCATCCATGTACTTATACAAGTGTTTCTTAAATGATACTATTGTATCTGCCTCAGATGTTCCTCTGGCACTCATTCAACATATTGAAGGCGAAGGTTAATAGACCCTTGATGAGTCGGAGCATGAAGAGATCTTGGTATACAAGTTCATAGCTCCTTCAAAGTGGCTACACAGGTTGATAAGGCGGTTAAGACTATGGAATGTTTGTTTTTATTAGTAAAGGCATTGAATTCAGAAGTCGAGAGGTTATGTTACAACTTTATAGAACTCTCGTTAGGCCACATGTGGAGTATTGCGTACAGTTCTGGTCGCCTCACTACAGGAAGGATGTTGAGGCTTTGGAGAGGGTGCAGAAGAGGTTCACTAGGATGCTGCCTGGTTTAGAGGGTATGTGCTATCATAATAAATGGCGGTGCAGGCTCGAAGGGCCGAATGGCCTACTCCTGCACCTATTTTCTATGTTTCTATGTTTCTATGTTTCCTCTGGAGCGTCAGAGGCTGTGGGGAGATCTGATAGAGGTTTACAAGATTATGAGAGGCATAGATAGAGTGGGCAGAGAGTATCTGTTTCCCCAGGGTGGAGATATCTAATACCAGAGGACATGCATTGAAGATGAGTGGGGAGGTTGATTCAAAGAGGATGTGAGGGGTAAGTTTTTTACTCAGAGAGTGGTGGGTGCCTGGAATGCACTGCCTGGTATGGTGGTAGAGGCAAATACATTTTAGAGGCTTTTAAAATACGTCTGGATAGGCACATGATTCAGTCAAGGTGGCACCAGTGTACAACGCTACCTCAGTTGACACCTTCCAGAGAGCCAACAAAAATAGCTTTTTTACTTCTTTTACTCCTGTTTTTCACATTAAATATATTTCTGGGACTGTTAGAGCCTGCAATTTACAGTTGGGAGATCATTCAAGTGATCCAGCGCCTTGCTGGCTCCGAGAAGATTCCAGGAAGTAAGCACATACTTGGAATGGCCTCGATTCGAAGAAACTTTGAGGCGGGGCACAAGCCGATGCTTGACTCCATTTTGCCATTTAAAGCGTCCATTAATTGTCGAGGAAAATTGAGACATCAAGGAAAATGTGGAAGGCAGGTGAGAGTTTCAGCGCTGACTAGCTTCCTTTTGATCGCTGCCAGAGAAGGAGCCCATGAAAGGTCCATCGCTGTGGTAGGCGGGTAGACCTCTCTGCCTTTTGTGGTGTGCTTCACTTTCAATGAATGCTGGTTATATTGGAAGATGGTATCGTGGTCCAGTGTTTATGGATTGGACTATTGCATTTACGGACTGTGAACCTTTTTTCCACACGGTTTTTATATTCTGAGTTTTTTATTGTACGTTCCTGTTCCATTTTGTTGTGCGAGGGGAGAAAGTTTGGAGATTGATGGTCTGTTCGTGTTTTGCGCAAGGAAGGGGTTGTTTTTTGGGGGAGTTGATATTCCTGTTCCGTTTTGTGTAGGTGGAGGGGGGTTTTGGGAGTTTGATGGTTGGGATGCTGATCTGTTTTGTACGGGGTGGGGGAAGAGGGGGTCGATGTTTCTCTTTGAATTATTTTCGTGTTCTTTCTTTGCTTCGTGGCTACCTGGAGAAGACGAATTTCAGAGATGTGTACGCATACATGCTTTGGTAATAAATGAACCTTTGAAGTTTGAATATGAAGAAGATGGAGGGACATAGATATTGTGTAGGTAGGAGGGATTAGTTTTTGGGGTTTTTTAGCTGGTTTGGCACAACATTGTCGTCCAAAGCACCTGTTCCTGTGCTGTACTTTTCTATGTTCTATACAGGGAGAAGGCAGGAGACCGGGGCTGAGAGAGAAATGGATCAGCTATGATTAAATGGTGGAACAGACTCGATGGGCCGAATGGCCTAATTCTGCTCCTATTTCTTATGGGTTTTGGTCTAACGTGCTCACTAACCTCTGTGAAAAACAGACGTCCCTCTTATGCCCCCTAGAATGATCAAGGATAAATACCTCACAGTTAATCACTTCCCTCAGGAGTAAAGAAAATCCACACAGATCATGCTGTGACCCAAGGTAATCTTGCAAGATTCCAGAAGATTAATCGTCAATACATAATTCATCTCTGATGTGTTAGATTGTCCATTCTGGTGATATCGGTGAATTGAAGCATTGTTTGGCGCAAGACAAATCATAAATCTATATTTATCTTCAGCTGAATACTTAATAGAATCACAGATTGGTTATAATGCTGAAGGAAAATGATTGATCTGTTAAATCCTTGCTAATTCCTGGCATAGTAAACGGCTGAACAGCATAGATATTTTTCATACAGTATTAATTGCGAGATGCCAGCATGTCCACCACATCGTTTCTTATATCAAAATAAACGTTATTGATAATAAACTTTATTCATCACATATGTCCACCACGTAGTGTCAGGGGGGATTGGCGGAAATTTCTTCCTCCATTACTTTTGAAGTTAATTCTTAACCCTGCTCAAAATTGTCATGGCCTCCATCAATTTTCAAAATAAAAATTTCATGTTTCACACCCATGCTTGTGGAGGGCCCCTGCGCAGGATCGGGGAAAGCTTTGCACTGCTGTCGCAAAACAACAAATTTCGCAGTATACAATATAGCAATAATAATAAACCTGATTAGAGGCATAGAACATTACAACTCATATAAAGGCCATTTAGCCCATCTAATCTATGCTAGACCATTGATTTGCCTAGTGCCATTGACCTGCACCTTGGACCATAGCTCTCCATACCCCTCCCAACCATGTACCTATCCAAACTTCTCTCAAACATTCAAATCAAACTCACGTCCACCATTTGCGCTTCCAGCTCATTCCACCCTCTCACCACCCTCTGAGTGAAGAAGTTTGCCCTCATGTTCCCTTAGCCGTTTCACCTATTGCCCTTAACCCCTAACCTCTGGTTGTAGTCTCATCCAACCTCAGTGGAAAAAACCTGCTTGCATTTCCCTATCTATACTCCTTATAATTTTGTATACCTCTATCAAATCCCCCCTCAGACTTCTATGTTCTTGGGAATAAAGTTCTAACCTATTCAATCTTTCCCTATAACTCAGGTCCTCAAGTCCCAGCAACATCCTTACAAATTTTCTCTGCACTCTTTCAATCTTATTTACATCTTTCCTGTAAGTAGGTGAGCAAAACTGCATACAAGATTCCAAATTAGGCCTCACCAACATCTTATACAGCATCAACATAATATCCATCCCCTATACTCAATATTCTGATTTATGAACACTGATATGCCAAAAGCTTTCTTTGGGACCTTATCTACCTGTGACACCACTTTCAAGGCATTATGAAACTTTATTCCCAGATCCCTCTGGTCTACCACACTCCTCAGTGCCCTACCATTCACTAGGAAGACCTACCCTGGTCAGTCCTTCTGAAGTGCAATACTTCATACTTGTCTACATTAAGTTCCTTCTGCCACTTTTCCAGCTGATCCAGATCTCACTGCAAGCTTTGATAGTCTTCCCCGCTGTCCACTACTCTCCCAGTCTAAGTGTCATCCGCAAATTTGCTGATCCAGTTTACCACATCATCCAGATCATTGATATAGATGACAAACAACAACAGGCCCAGAACCGATCCCTGCGGCACACCACTAGCTACAGGCCTCCAGTCAGAGAGGCAGCCATCTACTACCACTCTCTGGCTTCTCACACAAAGCCAATGCCTAATCTTATGTCCTACCTCATCTCGAATGCCGAGCGACTGAACCTTCTTGACCATCTGCCCATGTGAGCCCTTTTCAAATGCCTTAAAAAAGTCCATATAGACAACATCCACTGCCTCGCCTTCATCAACTTTCCTAGTAACTTCCTTGAAAACTCTAAAAGTCTGGTTAGACATGACCTACCACGCACAAAGCCATGTTGACTATCCCTAATCAGTCCCTGTCTATCCAAACACTTATAGATCCAGTCCCCTAGAATACTTTTCAATAACTTTCCCACTACTAATGTCCGTCTCCCCAGCGTTATTCAGGGACCAAGGTGCAAAGCACAATACCGACAGTCATTCACAGCACAAGCACATACAGCACGTATAAGATAGCAGTAAAGTACAGTCACCCAAGAAACGCCTAAGTCCATGAATGTTGCAGCCGTCTGCAGTGGAACACAATACAGCTTGTCTTCTGCTGAGTCAACACTGGGGGCAGCACCGACTTCATCATGGATGCTGCACCACACGGCCTCCAGCACTTGGAGGCATTGGAGTCAGCGAAAGGCAAACAGGAGACATCGTGGTTTGAGGCCTGATACTCTCCATGACCAAGGCCACACAGTTCCCCTGATGTTCCCCAATAAACCAATGAATTAGCTTGCACTACCAATATCCAAACAATGGCGTTTAACTGTGACGAAGGTACTCTCAAGACCATAGAGAACGACACCATTAAGAAAGTCTTTGACTACAAGTACCTCAGGTCAAGAATGATGAGTTCGGAGAAGGACATAAAGATACGGAAGGCACTGGCGTGGAGGGCTGTGAACGACATGAAGGAAATCTGGAAATTGAACCTGACCAGAGGGCTTAAAAAGAGGATTTTCATAGCACTCATAGAGTCCATTCTCACGTACGGATGCATTGGTGAGGCCAAATTTGGAGTATTGTGTACAGTTTTGGTCACCGAATTATAGGAAAGATGTCAACAAAACAGAGAGAGTACAGAGAAGATTTACTAGAATGTTACCTGGACTTCATCACCTAAGTTACAGAGAAAGGTTGAACAAGTTGGGTCTTTATTCTTTGGAGCGTAGAAGGTTGAGGGAGGACTTGATAGAGGTATTTAAAATTATGAGGGGGATAGATAGAGTTGACGCGGATAGGCTTTTTCCATTGAGAGTGGGGGAGATTCAAACAAGAGGACATGAGTTGAGAGTTAAAGAGCAAAAGTTTAGGGGTAACGTGAGGGGGAACTTCTTTACTCAGAGAATGGTAGCTGTGTGGAACGAGCTTCCAGCAGAAGTGACTGAGGCAGGTTCGACGTTGTTGTTTAAAGTTAAATTGGACAGCTATATAGACAGGAATGGAATGGAGGGTTATGGGCTGTGCAGGTCGGTGGGACTAGGTGAGAGTAAGAGTTCGGCACAGACTAGAAGGGCCGAGATGGCCTGTAGTTGTTATATGGTTATATGGTTATATAGTCATCCCTCCTACCCATGTCACTGGTACCAACATGGACCATGACCTCTGGCTGCTCACCCTGCCCCTTAAGAATGATGTGGGCAAGATCAGAGCTGTCCCTGACCTTGCCACCCAGGAGGCAACATACCATCTGGGAATCTCTTTCTCATCCACAGTACCTCCTTTCTGTTCCCCTAACCAACGAATCCCCCAACACGACAACTTAACTCTTCACCCACTTCCCTCTGAGCCACAGAGTCAGACTCAGTGCTAAAGACTTGATGGCTGTGGCTTTCCTCTGTTAGGTCATCCCCATAACAATATCCAAAGCATTACACCTGTTGTTGACAGGAGCAACCCAGGGACACTCTTCATTGGCTGCCTGTCCCCTCGCCCTCCTGACGTCACTCAGTTATCTGTGCCCTGCACCTTGGGAGTCCTGCATTGTATATCCTGTCTACCAACAGCTCAGCCTTCCAAATTATCCAAAGTTCATCCAGCTGCAGCTCCGACTCCTTGGCATGGATTGTTAGAAGCTGCAGCTGGAAGCATTTCTTGCCGGTGTAGTTGTCAGGAACATCGGAGGTCTCCCTGGTCTTCCCACATCCCGCAAGAGGAGCATTCCACTATCCTTCCTGGCATACCCACTGCTCTCAATATGCAATAAGTAAAAAAGAAAGAATAAATAACAAAAAAAAAATCCACCCACGACTTATGCCTCTCCTTGCCGAAGCCTCAATGAGCCAACGCCTTTACTCCCCTCTCTAAAACTGGCCCTCTCATACAATGGCCACTCCACTTAATCGTTGCCAAGTGCCTAATTATGCACAAGCCAATGTCTCCTTAGGAACTGCGGTGGGTAAAATATGCTGACTGCCGCCCCCTCGCTATTTTCAAACTCTGTCTCCCTCTGCGCAATCCAATATCTCCTTGGGAATCGTGGCACACAAAATGCGAGATTCTTACTGTCCTTTTTCACTTGCTTCCAATATCATCCTCTCTTTCATTCTGTGCCATTCCTTTTGAATTTGAAATACTCCAGTACATCAGCATTTGACTACTCTGAAGCATCTCTCAATCAAAACCTTTCTTGGACTTGCTGAAAACACAAGGAAATTCTGTACATCGGATCTTCTTGTTCACTGCTATGGTCACCTCATCATGTAATTCCAGACAACCTGGGAGGATTTCTCCTAAAACTGACCATTCCTTTCTCTAATAACAATAACTTATATGGAGCCAATGCGGGCAAAATTCCAGAACACAATGCGTGAAGTTCACCATGCAGCCAATCAGCAACAAGATTTCCTCCCCACATCACAAATGACATTCTGAAATGCTGACCAATCAGCCGATTGATAAGTACATAAAGGCCAAGCATTCGGAGGACACACCACGGTTAATAGCGCACTGCTGTTGTCTCCTCATATGTTGACGAAAGTTTGCAAGTAAATTGCCAGGATCGGAGAACAATTCATCCCAACCAATAGTTTGTATTTGCTCAATGATTTGACTTGCATTGGGGATTGGTCTTTATGTTTTTTTTGATTGGGTTCTTTCGGGTTTCTTGCTTTGCAGCTGACTGTAAGCAGACAATCTCAAGGTTGTCTAATTTATACATTCTTTGATAATAAATATTCTTTGAATCTCTGATTCTAGATCTCAGTGATGTCTAACTTCCCTTTGCAATGGGTCAGTGAGCCACTCAGTTCAAGGGTGTTTGGGGGTGGTAAAGAAATGGCCTGACTAGAGAAGCACATGTTGCAGAAATCATTAAAATTATTTCCCACTTCCGTTAGTGATCATGATGACTTTGATGACTAGAACCTAAACCTTCACAATTCCCTCCTTAAACCTTTTCCTTTTCCTTTCATGCTCCTTTAACACACAATGAGGACACTCTCACATTGGAGAAGCAACACCTGATTTTCCATCTGGTTAGCCTCCAGCCTGATGGCAGGGACATTGATTTCTCTAATTTCTCCATTCTCCCCAGCCTCTCTTTTTCCATTCCCCATTCTGGCTCCGCTCTTACCCTTCTCGTCTCCCCACCAGCCTATCTCCTCCTTCTGGTTCTTCTCCTCCGTCCCTTTCTTCCCTGTGGTCTATTCTCCTCTCCTATCAGATTCCTTCTTCTTCAGCCCTTTACCTGTTACACATATCACCTGCCAGCTTCTTACTTCATCCCACCTCCCTCACCCACCCACCTTCGCCCTCACCTGGCTTCACCGATCACGTGCCAGCTTGTGCTCCTCTCTCTCCCTCCCACCTCTCCTTCTTGCTTTGGCTTCTTCCTCCCTTCATTTTCAGTCCTGAGGAAGGGCCTCAACCTGAAATGTCAATAGCTTATTCTTCTCCATAGCTGTTCCCTGCCCCGCTGAGCTCCTCTAGCATTTTGCATGTGTTAGTCTAGATTTCCAGCATTGCAGAATCTCTTGTGTTGATGATTTTCTGATCCTTTAAGGCAATTTTTAACCTTAACTCTGACCAATATTTTATTTCAATTACTTTGCTATCAAACTTTTGATCATTTTATATGCTTACAGTATGTGAAAGCCCCTGTGATATATTGGAAGTCAGGCGGCACCTATGGAGGAGAATAAACAACTGACGTTTCAGCCTGAGGCCCTTCGTCAGGACTGGATAGAAAAGGGGCAGGAGTCAGAATATGAAGGTGGGAGGAAGAAAAGGAGATAGGTGATAGGTGAGACCAGGTTGGGGGAGGTGTGGGAAGGTGGCTTTTCATTCTGACTTCTCCCTTTCCTTCCAGTCCTGATGAAAGGTCTCAGTCCAACACGAGAGCTGTTTATTCCCCTTCATAGATGCCGCCTGATTTTCTGAGATCCTCCAGCATTTTGGGGGAGAGGACAACAGATCGGATTGCATCAAAGAAAATGAGAGGCAGTAAGTGCTTACAGCGAAGCTATTAACTCAGCAATCGCAGTGATCGCATCTCGTTGTTGGACTCTACTTATCCAGGTACAGTTAACGATGTGGAATTGTTCAGCTATTTACTGGTGTAAGACAAAGGAGCAGAATTAGGCCATTCAGCCCATTGAGTCTGCTCCACTTCTTAATCATGGCTGATTTAACCCTGTTCTCTTGCCTTCTTTCCATAACCTTTGACGCCCTTACTGACCAAGGACCAGTCAACCTCTGCTTTAAATAAACCCAGTGACTCGGCCTCCACAGCCATCTGTGGCAATGAATTCCACAAATTCACCAGCCTCTGGCTAAAGAAATTCCTCCTCATCTCTTTTCTAAAGGGACATCATTATACCCGGAGGTTGTGCCCTCTTGTCTGAGATTCCTCCAATATAGGAATCAACCTCTCCACCTCTGATTTATCTAGGCCTTTCAATATTTGATAGGTTTCAATCAGATCCTCCTTCACTCTTCTAAATGTGCTTCATGAACCCTTAAAGTTACTACTAATTTATTTCTGGTTTTTCTTCATAATGTTATGAAAATGAAAATAGACTATGCCTCATTATATTTTTATCTATAGGTAGTATAGTCCCATCAGTGCTTCATGGATTTTAATTGCTTCTTGGGACTTGTCAGTGAAAAGGCTTAACTACTGTTGCAAACTATTGCATGTGTGCTAACTCAATAGTCTCTGCTGTAGTGGGGTTCAATCGTTCGTTACGTGCCGTGTTGTATAACGTGGGTTCATGGTCTACCATGATCATGATCGCTCTTGGCAAATTTTTCCACAGAAGTGGTTTGCCATTGCCTTCTACTGGGCAGTGTCTTTACAAGACGGGTGACCCCAGCCATCATCAATACTCTTCAGAGATTGTCTGCCTAGTGTCAGTGGTCACATAACCAGGACTTGTGATTATGCACCCGCTGCTCATACGACCACTCCCCACCTGCTCCTGTGGCTTCACGTGACCCTGATCAAGGGGCGAGGGGGGGTGGTCTAAGTAGGTGCTACACCTTGCCCAAGGGTGACCTGTAGCTTAGTGGAGAGAAGGAGCACCTTACACCTCCTTTAGTAGAGACGTACCTCCAGCCCTCCACCCACATATTAGGGTGAGTGAGCTGAATCAGTAATATACGAGGGGTGATTGATAAGATTGTGGCCTAAGGTAGAAGGAGTCAATTTCAGAAAACCTAGCACGTTTATTTTTCCTACATTTCCACACTTAGTCCAGCAGTCGTGGAGCATGCGGATCCCTTCTTTGTAGAGGTCAGCCTCTTGGACCTCCAGAAAGTGGTCCACAGCAGGGGTGATTGATCAGTTCGCGGCCTAAAGTAGAAGGAGATGAGATACCAACTTCAAACTTCCTGCATTTTTATTCAAAGTGTTGAACTGCACGTGCATGTAACGAGAGCTGTATAACTCATCTCCTTCTACCTTAGCCCACGAGCTTATCAATCACCCCTGCTGGGGACCACTTCTACAAAGAAGGGATCCGTATGCTCCACGACCGCTGGACTAAGTGTGTACATGTAGGAGGGAACTATGTTGAAAAATAAATATGATAGGTTTTCTAAAATTGACTCCTTCTACCTTAGGCCACGAACTTATCAATCGCCCCTCGTATGTATAGGTGACTGAGAGGCTCTCATCAGAAGTCAGGCATCATAATATTATGCTGACGTTAATGCAAAGCTTTGCTCATGCGCAATTGTTTTTAACATTTTACCATGGAATTTGCATAACTCCATATCTCAGTGAGGTGACATAGAATTGGAAGGCGTAGAAGGGTTGGAGGGAGGGCCAAGAAACTGCAAGGGTTAAAAGACCTTGATGGGGAGTTATATACAGACTTCCAAATGGTAGTAAAGATCTGGTCTACAAATTACAATGGGAGATAGAAAATGCACATCAAAAGGGCAATGTTACAAAAGTCATGGGGTATTTCAATATGCAGGTAGATTGGGAAACTCAGGTTGGTGCTGGATCCCAAGAGGTAGAATTTCTAGAATGCTTGTGAGATGGCTTTTTAAAGCAGCTTGTGGTTGAGGGGATCAATTATTCTGGACCGGGTGTCGTGCAATGAACCAGAATTGATAATAGAGCTTAAAGTAAAGGAAGCCTTAGGGAACAGTGATTATAATATGATAGAATTACAGATGTATCAGAATTACAGTGGAGTAAAGGGTGTTCCAGAGCATGAGAGAGGAGCTGGTCACAATTGATTGGAAGGGAACACTGGCAGGGATGATGGCAGAGCCGCAATGTCTGGAAATTCAGGGAGCAATTCAGAAGGTGCAAAATAGATACATCCCAAAAAAGAAGTATGATGCAACCATGGCTGACGAGAGAAGTCAAAGCCAACATAAAAGCCAAGGAAATGGCATAAAATAGAGCAGAAATTCGTGGGAAGTTAGAGAATTGGGAAGATTTTAAAACCAGCAGAAGGCAACAGAAAGGTCATAAAGAAAGAAAATATGGAATAAGAAGATAAGCCAGCCAATATATTAAAGAGGATACCAAAAGTTTCTACAGATGTGTAAAAGCAAGGCATGAATAGGTATCAGATTGTGGGAAAAAGATGCTAGAGAGGTTGAAATGGGGGACAAGGAAATAGAAGACGATCTGAATAAATATTTTTCATTAGTCTTCATTGTGGAAGACACTAGCAATATGCCAGAAGTTCAGCAGAAGTTGCGAAGTTGCTACTACTAGGGAGAAGGATCTTAGGAAACTGAAAGGTCTGAAGGTAGGTAAGTCATCTGGACCAGATGGTCTACACCGCAGGCTTCTAAAAGTGGAGGCCAAAGAGATTGTGGAGGCATTAGTAATGATCTTTCAAGATTCAATTGATTCTGGCATGGGTCCAGAGGACTAGAAAATTGCAAATGTCACTCCACTCTTCAAGAAGGGAGAGAGAGGCAGAAGAAAGGAAATTATAGTCCAGTTAATCTGAGCTCAGTGGTTGGGAAAATGTTGGAATCAAATGTTAAGGATGTGGTTTCAATGTATTTGGAGGCACATGATAAAGAAGGCTGAAGTCAGTTTGGTTTCCTTAAGGGAAAATCTTGCCTGACAAATCTGTTGGAATTCTTTGAGGAAATAACATGCAAAGTAGACAAAGGAGAATCAGTGGATGTTGTGTACTTGTATTATCAGAAGGTCTTTGACAAAGTGCCACAAATGAAGCTGCTTAACAAGTGAACAGCCCATGGTACTACAGGAAAGATACTAGCATGGATAAAGCAATGGCTAATTGGCAGGAGGCGAAGCGTGGGAACAAAGGAATCCTTTTTCTGGTTAGCTGCCGGTGACTCGAGGCATTCCGCAGAGGTCTGTGATGGGGCCGTTTCTTTTTATATTACACATCAATGATTTGGATGATGGAATTGATTGCTTTGTTGTGAAGTTTGCAGATGATATGAAGATAGGTGGAGGGGCAGGTAGTTTGGAAAAAGTAGAGAGGCTACAGAAGAACTTAGAAAGATTAGGAGAATGGACAAAGAAGTGCCAGATGGAATACATTTTCGGGAAGTGTACAGTCAAAGAAATAGAAGCACAGACTATATTTCAAAAATTTGATGTGCAAAGGGACTTGGGAGTCCTCGTGCAGGATTCCCTAAAGTTCATTTGCAAGTTGAGACGGTGGTGAGGAAGGCAAATGCAATGTCAGCCTTCATTTCGAGAGGACTAGAATATTTATTTATTGAGATACAGCCCAGAACAAACCCTTCCTGCACTTCAAACAGTGCCACCCAGCAATCCCCTGATTTAATTCTAGCCTAATCAACAATAACCAATTAACCTACTGACCAGTACGTCTTTGGACTGTGGAAGGAAACCGGAGCACCCAGAGGAAACCCACGTAGTCACGGGGAAAATGTCCAAACTCCTTACAGGCAGGGGCAGGAATTGAACCCTGGTCACCTGTACTATAAATTATTGTGCTAACCACTACGCTACCATGCTGCAAGGATATAATGTCAAGGCTTCATAAGCACTGGTGAGGCCTCATCTGGACTCAGTGCTGCCCCTCAGTGTTTGCTCGGCAGAAGACAATCTATGTATATCATGATCGACTGCAGATTTCTGTGGCATTCATGGCTCAGGTCTGGACTTTTTTTTTGTGTGGTTGTATTTTACTAATATCTTTATGTGCTTGCCATCTTATACGTGTTATGTGTGCTTTGTGCTGTGTATGATTGTTGGAACTGTGTTTTGCATTTTGGCCCCAGAGTAATGCTGTCTCGTTTGGCTCTATTCATACACATTCATGTATGGTTGAATGATAACTAAACTTGAATTGAATTGAAAACAACGAGTTTCAAGTCACTTCAGTGATAATAAGCCTGATTCTGATTCTGATCCTCAGTCTACAAACACGAAAGTTAGCAAAGTAAGATGAAATTAGTGTTAGGTAGAAGAATGTTAAGTCAGAGAGTAAAGGGAAGGGAAAGCTTTGTGTTTGGAATTGCAGAACTAGGGAACATCAGCCAGTCAGAGATCTTGGAAGGAGCCAGAATGTGCACAAAATGTTTGATTCTGAGTTTCACAGGTTTCAAATCTTAGAACAAATCTGTGCCAAGGAATTTCTTCAACACGTCTCTCCATATAAGGGAAGTCAGCCAAAAATCTCTGCATTTACCTGAAACTATGAGTCATCTACTAAATGTTAAATTTTACACATGCATTTGCAACAACAGGAGATGGGATAGAGCTTTAAGTTATTTAGAGTTGTGACGTATTTAGTTTGTTGAGATCTTGAAATTAAATTTCCTTAGTATCCCCAGATTAAA
Source organism: Mobula hypostoma (assembly GCF_963921235.1). Taxonomy (NCBI): domain Eukaryota; kingdom Metazoa; phylum Chordata; class Chondrichthyes; order Myliobatiformes; family Myliobatidae; genus Mobula; species Mobula hypostoma. Next base: position 8,990,370 of record NC_086124.1, read on the forward strand.
AATTAATTTAGATTTCTGTGCTTACTGGTTCCTGTGATAATTACTTCCCTGGGATACGATTTATAAATCCATTTTAGTAACTTGCTCATGCAGCTCAAAATCAATTCCAACTTTTTTCCCTAAATGGTAACAGATAAATCGACTTATATGGAAAATTACTTTCCTTTGTTGCAATTTTTTAAAGAGGGCGTGTTCTTCATGATGCTCAATTGATTAATAATCGGATTTTGCTGTACAGGACTATTTCTTCAGCGGAACGTTCAAAATTCTCCCTCGGAAATGTGATCATCCCACTGAAATCATTTACATTTTAAGAAATTAGAGGTATTTAAATACATTCGCAATTTTATTAGGTTTGGCCATTCAGCAATAACACCATCATCCCTCAATATAGATCAACAAGCTTCAAGCTTCCCCAGCGTCGCGGCTATCTTCAAAAATCAATGCCTCAAAAAGGCAGCATCCATCATTAAGGGCCTCCATTACATAGGGGATGCTCTCTTCTTATTACCAACATCAGAGAGGAGGTACAGGAGCCTGAAGACACACACTCACTGTTTTAGGGACAGCTTCTTTTTCTCTGCCATCAGATTTATGAATAGACAACAAACCAACCCATGAGCACTATCTTTTGAACTACTTATTTAACTTACTTACCTGCCAATTACTTCCCCATGAGTCCCCTCCTCCTCCCCTTTCTCCTATGGTCCACTCTCCTCTCCTTTCAGATTCCTTCTTCTCCGGCCCTTGACCTTTCCCACCCACCTGGCTTCACCTATCACCTCCAGCTAGCCTCCTTCCCCTCCCTCACTACTTTATATTCTAGCATTTCCCCCTTCCTTCTCAACCTGAGGAACAGTCTCGGCCCAAATTGTCGACTGTTTACTCCTTTCCATAGATGCTGCCCGACCTGCTGAGTTCCTCCAGCATTTTGTGTGTGTTGCTTTGGATTTCCAGCATCTGCAGAATTTCTTGTTTTCATTTTAATTATAGGTATATATATGCGTGGGCACGTGGCCAAGTGGTTAAAGCATTGGATTAGTGACCTGAAGGTCGTGAGTTCAAGCCCCAGCCGAGGCAGTGTGTTATGTCCTTGAGCAAGGCACTTAATCACACACTGCTCTGCAATGACACTGGTGCCAAGCTGTATGGGTCCTAATGCCCTTCCCTTGGACAACATTGGTGGTGTGGAGAGGGGAGACTTGCAGCATGGGCAACTGCTGGTCTTCCATACAACCTTGCCCAGGCCTGCACCTTGGAGAGTGAAGACTTTCCAGGTCCAGATCCATGGTCTCGCAAGACTAACAGATGCCTTTTAAAAGATATATATATATTTCTTGTTGCAATTTATATTTTTTATGTATTGCCCTGTACTGCTGCTGCTAAACATTGTAAGTCCAGCATTCAGTTGTATTTGGGTACCTTGTTGATTTGGAGCCCCTCAGAGATAGCAATGACACCTTTTGCAATACACACAAAATGCTGGAGGAACTCAGCAGGTCAGGTAACATCCATGGAAATGAACAGTCAATGTTTCGGGCTGGACCCTTCTTCGGGATTGGACAGGAAGGAGGAAGATCCCAGGATAAAAAGATAGGTGGAGGAAGGGAAGGAGGGTAGCTAGAAGGTGATAGGTGAAGCCAGGTGGGTTGGAAAGGTGAAGGGCTGGAGAGGAAGGAATCCTATAGGAGAGGAGAGTGGGCCACAGGAGAACATGAAGGAGGAGGGGACCCAGGGGAAAGTGATGGGTGAGAAGAGGTAAAAGGCCAGAGTGGGGAATAGAAGAGGTGCAAGGGAGAAGAGAAAACAAATTATTAGCGGAAGGAGGAATCGATATTCATGCCATCAGGTTGGAGGGTACTCAGACGGAATGTAAGGTTTTGCTCCTCCACCCTGAGGGTGGCATCATCTTGGGCACAAGAGGACACAGTGGACTGATATGTCAAAACGGGAAAGGGAATGTGAATGAAAATGTTTGGCCACCGGAAATTCCGCTTTTGGCGGATGGAATGTTGCATTTCTGGGACAACTTTGGACTGGAATGCGTTATTTAACGACAAAAAAAGTTATTTACATGTCTTCAAAGTTGCTGGTGAACGCAGCAGGCCAGGCAGCATCTCTAGGAAGAGGTACAGTTGACGTTTCAGACCGAGACCCTGGCCTGCTGCGTTCACCAGCAACTTTGATGTGTGTTGCTTGAATTTCCAGCGTCTGCAGAATTCCTGTTGTTTGCATTTACATGTCTTATTTGATTTTAAAGGTAAACTTCCACAGAGAAGTTTCTTACATGAGAACAGTGACTACAACAGCAATCAACTGTGACGTCTGAAAGGCGACTTAATGGTAAAAACTACTCATTTCAATTAGATCACAGTTGACCTTGACTTCAACCCCAGCATAGCTGAGCTTTGCATGCAAGTTTGATATCCTTCAATAACAAAAATCAAAGTGTAAATCTTCACATGTTTCCTTTTAGCTTTCTCTGTTTTCCCATTCTGATACAAGGAAGAGATTCAACAAAGCAAAAACCCACTTTCAGGATTCTGTTACTCTTGTTGTATTTGTCATCTTTTGCACATTATTTTTTTTGTCAGTCTTTGTGTATGTATAGGTTCTCATAAATTCCATTCTATTTCTTTACTTTTTTGTAAATGCCTGCAGAAAATGAATTTCCAGGTAGTATAAAGTGGCATACACTCAGTGGCTGCTTTATTGAGTACCTTTTGTAACTGATGAAGTGGCCCCCTGAGTGTACATTTGTGGAAGAGGAGAAAAGGCGCGCTGTGACGATAGGGGATTCATTAGTTAGGGGAACAGGCAGGAGGTTTTGTGAGTGAAAATGAGATACCTGGATGGTATGTTGCCTCCCGGATGCCAGGTTCTGGGATATCTCGGATCAAGTCCTCAGCATTCTTAAGTGGGAGGGTGAACAGCCAGAAGTCATGGTCCATGTAGGTACCGATGATATTGGTGGGACATGTGCCAAGGTTCTCCATAGGGGGTTCAGGGAGTCAGGTGCTAAATTAAAGGGAGGACCTCCAGGGATGTGATTTCAGGATTGCCACCCATGCCACGTGCTAGTGAGACTAGAACTAGGAAGATCATACGGTTTAATACGTGGATAAGGAGTTGGTGTAGGAGGGAGGGCATAAGATTTTTGGATCATTGGGCTCTCTTCCAGGGAAGGTTGGACCTGTATAGAAGGGATGGTCTGCATCTGAACAGGAGGGGGACTAATATCCTAGCGGGAGGGTTTGTTAATGCTGCACAGTGGAGTTTAAACTGGAGTTGCAGGGGGATGTGAATCAGGGTGCCCATTCCATAATCCTCTCATATCCCTTTTGCCAATCAACTTTCCAGCTCTTAGCTCCATCCCTCCCCCTCCTGTCTTCTCCTATCATTTCAGATCTCCCCCTCCCCCTCTCACTTTCAAATCTCTTACTATCTTTTCTTTCGGTTAGTCCTGACAAAGGGTCTCGGCCCGAAACATCAACTGTACCTCTTCCTATAGATGCTGCCTGGCCTGCTGAGTTCACCGGCAATTTTTACGTGTGTTGCTTGAAATTCCAGCGTCTGCGGATTTCCTCGTGTTTGAGATAGTGGAGATGTTGCGGAGGCAGATGTTGGGAAGACCTCAGACAAAGGAATCAAAAGGTTGAGCATGGTGCCACTAATGTCCTGAGGTGTCTATAGGAAAAGCAGATAATAGGCTGAAGATGAGGTAGCTGGATTACAAATAGAGGCAATGTGTAGTGAGGAGAGGCTGTTGATAGGGAAAATTGCAGTCAACAGGATGAATTGCAATGTAAAAGGCAGACAAAATCGAAAAGGGTGAATACAGGACTGAAGGTGTTGTAACTGAATGTACACAGTATACAAAATAAGGTCGATGAACTTGAAGCACAGTTGCAGATTGGCACGTATGATGTTGTAGGCATCGCTGAATCAATGCTGAAAGAAGATTATAGCTGCGAGCTTAATGTCCGAGGATACACCTTGTATCGAAAGGACAGGCAGGAAGGCAGAGGGAGCAGCATTGCTCTGTTGATAAAAAAAAGAAATCAATCATTAGAAAGAGGTAACATAGAGTTGGAAGGTGTTGAATCATTGTGGATAGAGTGAAGGAACTGTAAAGGTAAAAAGACCCTGATGGGATTTGCATATAGACCCCCAAACAGTAGTAAGGATGTGACCTACAAATTACAATGGGAGATAGAAAATGCACGCCAAATGGGCATTGTTACAATAGTCATGGGGGACTTCAATATGCAGGTAGATTGGGAAAATTGGGTTGGTGCTGGATTCCAGAAGGGGGAGTTTTTAGAGTGCCTTCGAGATGGCTTTTTAAAGCAGCTCATGGTTGAGCCCACTAGGGGATCAGCTATTCTGGATTGAGTGTTGTGCAATGAACCAAAATTGATGAGAGAGCTTAACGTAAAAGAACCCTTCAGAGCAATTGATCATAATATGATCAAATTCATCCTAAGGTTTGAGAAGGAGGAGCTAAAGTTGGATGTATCGGTATCACAGTGGAGTATAGAGAATTACAGAAACGTAAGAAAGGAGTTGGCCAGAATTGATTGAGAAAGGATACTGGCAGGGATGATGACAGGGCAGCAATGGCTAGAATTTCTGGAAGCAGTTCGTAAGGCGCAGGGTATATACCTCCCAAAGAGGAAGAAGTATTCTCAAGGAAAGATGACACAACCATGGCCAACAAGAGAAGTCAAAGTCAGGAAGATGTGTATCTTGATGGTTGATGTTTGGGTTGAGTTGTTCTCCGATCTTGACAAGATCGAAGAACAACTCAGTTGTGTATAATTTATGTTCAAAGGTTCAAAGATTCAGAAGTTCATTTATTATCAAAGTACATATGCACTATACAACTCTGAGATTTGTCTTCTCCAGACAGCCATGAAACAAAGAAAACCATGGAGACATAGAAACATAAAAACATAGAAAACTACAACACAATTCAGGCTCACAAAGCTGTGCCAAACATGTCCTTACCTTAGAACTACCTAGGCTTACCCATAGCCCTCTATTTTTCTAAGCTCCATGTAGCCATCCAGGAGTTTCTTAAAAGACCCTATCGTATCCGCCTCCACCACTGCCTGCAGCAGCCCATTCCACGCACTCACCACTCTCTGCGTAAAAAACTTACCCCTGACATCTCCTCTGTACCTACTTCCAAGCACCTTAAAGCTATGCCCTCTCATGCTAGCCATTTCAGCCCTGGGAAAAAGCCACTGACTATCCATACGATCAATACCTCTCATTATCTTACACACCTCTATCAGGTCACCTCTCATCCTCCGTCGCTTCAAGGAGAAAAGGTTGAGTTCACTCAACCTATTCTCATAAGGTATGCTCCCCAATCCAGGCAACGTCTCCTATTCTAAACCCCCTGCACAAAAAAATCTCGCAAACTGCAACACGATCATCAACACCACTGCGCAGAAAACAAATCATGCAAACAGCAAGAACATCAAATCCAAACCCCAAAACTCCTGAGCAAAAAAAAATTGCACCAAATGGCGAGAAAGAATGGGCGAAAACACAGAACACAGAAAAAACCATAAAACTGAAAGAGCCCAATTTGAGCTACAGTCCACAGTCAATTTTGCTTTTCTTGTGAATGTTATTTATCCAATGCTATGAGCCTGTGCTGCTGTCGCAAGTAAGATTTTATTTTTGCCGGTGCATACGTGCACTTGTGCAGATGACAATAAAATTGACTTTGAATATTACATTTTTTTTCAAGGAGAGCTAGAATCTTTTCTTCCGCCCACCTGGCAATCACCTCCTCCGACAGAGATTGGAAGTACAATGTCGTACCCAATGCCCGGGAATCATCCATCTCAGTTTAATGTGGTTAGCTCATTACGCAATGCATCAGAAGTCCACCTTATTTAAATTTAAAGCCACGCACGACTCTTTCAACCGACACTCAATCATATTATGGTCACTGATTGCAAAATGCTCCCTTCTAATCTGATTGTTAATTAATTCTGGCTTGTTGCAACTCTGTAAAGATACTCCAATCCTGTCTCCAAGTAAATTTGGCTTTGAAATCAAATTTCAAAATTTAAAGAAGTCCTAAATAACCACTGAACAAATGCTCCACCGGTCCAAGAAAGCCATGCTAATGGTGTAATTACTGTGTCTGAAAGCTGAATGCCAACGTGGCAGGAAATAAGCTGGGCAAATACAACTGAAACATATTTAATTGCTAATGCAACTATTATCTTGAGCTGCAGCCAAATCCATTTTATCAACTTTGTTTTCCCTGAGATTTCATATATACAGTAATAGAAACAAGATACACAACAGACACAAGAGATTCATTCTACAGATGCCCAAAATCTTGGGCAGCATGCACAAAATGTCAGGTTTCTCAAGTCTGGCAGTACCTATGGAGGGGAATAAACAGTTGATGTTTCAGGCCGAGACCCCTCATTACTAATTTGACAGCACAGTTTACTTTACAGGTGGCAGGGTGGAGATACGGCTCTGCCCAAGGAGGTGTAAGGTGCTCCTTCCCTCTGCTAGCCTGCAGGTCACTTGCTTAGCACCCCCGATCAGGGTCATGTGGAGCCATGGCAGATGGTCAAATGAGCAGTTGGTGCATATCACAAGTCCTGGTTATGCGACCACCGACGCCAGGCAGACAATCTCTGAGGAGTATTGATAATGGCTGGGGTCACCTGTCTTGTAAAGGCACTGCCCAGAAGAAGGCAATGACAAACCACTTCTGTAAAAAAATTTGCCATGAACAATCATGGTCATGGAAAGACCATGATCACCGACATCATACGACACGGCACATAACGATGATGACATACGACATGGTGCATAATAATGCTGCTGATGATGAATTTATTTTGAGGTAATAATAGCTGCATTTTTGCACGTGCTTCTAACATATTCTTCCAAATAGGAATTTCTGAAAATGATTGTGTGCCTTCCTACTTAAAATTTCAATGTAAATTTTATTATCAAGGCACATATATGTCTATATGTCACCATATACAACCATGAGATCTATTTTCTTGCGGGCACACTCAGCAAATCTATAGAATAATAACTATAACAGGATCAATGAAAGATCAACCAGAGTGTAGAAGGCAACAAACTATGCCAATGCAAATATAAATAAATAGCAATAAACAACAAGAACATGAGATAATGAGATAAAGAGCCTTTAAAGTGAGATCATAGGTTGTAGGAACATTTCAGTGATGGGGCAAGTGAGTGTAGTTATCCCCTTTTATCACAAGCCTGATAGTTGAGGGGTAGTAACTGTTCCTGCGCCTTGTGGTGCAAGTCCTGAGGTTCTTGTATCTTCTACTTGACGGCAGCAGTGAGAAGAGAGCATGGTACTTAGTTTGAATTCTACTGTTTAGCCAAAGGGACAATATGTTGGAGGAACTGAGCAGGTCAGGCAGTATCTATGAAGAGGAATAAACGGAAGGGCCAAGACCCTTCACCGCTAATAAGGCTACACTGTTTACTTTGGTAGTCATAATTGCATCTTTTGTGTCTGCTTATAATAAATTGTGATATATTGCTCTCTATAACAATTTCTGAAAGAGATTGTGTGTCTTCCTGTTTAAGATTAGATTAGATTCAACTTTATTGTCATTGTGCCGAGTACAGATACAAAGCCAATGAAATGCATTTAGCATCTGACCAGAAATGCAAAGAATAGTGTTATTTACAAAATAACTGCAAATAAAAGAGTGCTACAGCACTCAAATATAAAAGTACTGAGACAGTACAATACAGATGCAATACTGCTTAGCGCTGTGATGACAGGTTCAGCAGGGTCACAGCCTCAGGGAAGAAGCTCTTCCTGTGCCTGCTGGTGCGGGAGCGGAGGCTCCTGTAGCGCCTACCGGATGGGAGGAGAGTAAAAAGTCCATGGTTAGGGTGAGATGCATCCCTGATAAATGGTCCTTAGTTTCAATTCTACCATTTACAGAAAGCTGATTTCCAAAATCCATTAATGTTGTACTTTCTCAGGAAGTTGCTGAATGTTTTTGAACAACAGTTAGATTTATTTTCAAATCTTAATTTAAATAGCAAATTAATTGAGCAACTTATCACTTCACACCAGGATTCTTCAAGGCCAAGACAAAGACACAAGAGACAGCAGATGTTGGAATTGGGAACCACAAATGATCTGCTGGAGGAACTCAGTGGGTCAGATAGCAAGTTCAAGGTTCAAAGTACACTTATTATCAAAGTACGTATAAATTATGCAACCTTGAGGTTCGTCTGCTTACCAGTAGCCACAAAACAAGAAACCCAATAGAACCCAATTTAAAAAAAGACCAACACCCAATACACAGAGAAAAAAACACAAATCATGCAAACAATAAAAGCAAGCAACAATGTTCTGAACTAAATTGAGCCTGAATGCTGTTGCTTGCTTTTATTGTTTGCAGGATTTGTGATCTTTTTTCCCTCTCTCTGTGCATTGGGTGTTGGTCTTTTTTTCTCTTTGGTGGTGTTCAACTCGCACCATCGTCCTTTAACCTCTGCTGTGTACATACATCTACTGATGCTTCTGGACACATCTTCAGTGATGTTCCTGGAATCATCGGGTGTTTCGGGTCCTTCAACATCATACAACCTCCCCCAGGTGACCCAGCCGGGGCTGATCAGACCCCAGCTTGTGTCCAGATGGCTAGCTACTTATGACTCCATGGCTCCCCTCTTTTGAGCCATAGCCATCTTGAGGCCCTCTGTGCCGCATCGGTGGTACTGCAGATGGATCTCCTCTTCCTCTCTCCCTTGATGCTTGCAGCTTCCTATAAACCCCTCCCTTCGCTGTTGCCTCCAGAATTTGGTTAACATCTTCATCAAACTGCTTCCACAGTGAAGTCATGTTAGCTGCAGGCCATTTGATCCGCCTCCTGTTAGACTTCATGTTAGAGGGATTAGTTTGCAGCACTTGGAGGTCCAAATATTCAAAAGGTTCAAACGTTCATTTATTATCAAAGCACGTGTGCATTCACAACTCTGAAATTTGTCTTCTCCAGATAAACCTTTGAACCTTCGAATATTTGGAGCTTAAGGGAGTATGGTGCATGCTAAGCACCACCCAATGCACAGAGAGAGAAAAAGTTCAAGGTAAATTTAAAATCCAAGTACGTACGCAGTGCCTCTCAAAGTCCAGACCTATGGCCCGTCATGAGAGGTGGAAACAGGTAAGGCTGGCCAGCAGGTCTCTGGTGAATCTCTATAGGCCAATCCCTTGTGTAGTGGATGCAATGGACTGCAGAAGCATTGATGAATCCAGCCATACCATCAGCTTCAGAGGACAATGGAGAGGGGAGGTCATCGATGGTCTGTGTTCCACTTAGGAGCTAAGAGCCCAAGTAAGTAAGTATGCCTCTATATACTACCCTGAGATTCATTTTCGTGCGGGCATTCACAATAGAACGAAGAAAAACATAAGAATCAATGAAAAACTAAGAAACTAGTGTGCGGCCGTTCCCAATGATATTGTATGTGTAACTAGGGGCCGTGCACAATCCGGATTTGATGGAGACGGACGTGAGAAGCACAGAGGAACATCTGGAGTAACTTCTGAAATGCCCGCTTCGCTGCCTTTGCTACTGTGCGATCGAGAATCTCCGGAGACGAAGGCCCCGAATCCTCGGCTTTGCCTATTGCCTGTTGGCGGGGCCGGGTTCGAAGCACTCGGCAGAGATGGCGCTCGGTGCTCGATGTCAGAGAGCTGGTCGAAGGCTCGGAGTTTTCGGACGGACTCGGAGTCGGACTGTGGTCGGGTGCTTCCAGGATGCTGCATCGGCAAGTTGGCGGCGCTGGAGGTTCACCGTCTGCGTGAGATGATGGGACTTTCGAGAGCCTTTGAGACTTTTACCGTGCCATGATCTGTTCTTATCAAATTACGGTATTGCTTTGCACTGTTGTAACTATATATTATAATTATGTGGTTCTTGTTAGTTTTTAAGTTGGTTTGTCATGTGCTTCTGTGATATCATTCTGGAAAAACATTGTATCATTTCTTAATGCATGCATTACTAAATGACAATAAAAGAGGACTGCATGTCCTCATAATCTAAATCTAAAACTGGAAATGGCAAATAACCAAAGTGCAAAAGACAAACTGTGCAAAAAAAAAAGCAACAAATAAATAAGTAAATAAATAATACTGATTACATGATTTGTAGAGTCCTTAAAAGTAGGTTGTGGGATCAGTTCAGTGTTGAGGTGAGTGAAATGATCTACGCTGGTTCAGGAGCCTGATGGTTGAAGGATAGTAATTGTCCCTGAACCCGGTAGTGTGGAACCTGAAGACATAAACTCGGCAGGCCAGGCAGCGTCAAAGAAATAGAACCAATGAAAAACTGTACATAAAGGCTGACAAGCGACCGATGTGAGTAAATAAGTTGTGCAATCAGTTCAGTGTTGAGGTAGGTGATGTAATCAAAGCCAGATCCAGGAGCCTGATGGTTGAAGGGTAATACCTTAGGTAAATACTCCCTTATTCATTCACAAAATGTGGACTTTTCAAGCAAAATTAGCATTTACTGTCCAACAGGTTAAGGTTAAGAAAACTTACGGAATGCTTGCTTTTATCAGTCGAGGCATTAAGCTCAAAAGTCAGGAGATTATGTTGCAACTTTATAAAACTCTGGTTAGCCCCACATTTGGAGTGTTGTTTACAGTTCTGGTCACCTCACTATAGGAGGGATGTTGAGGTTTTGGAGAGGGTGCAGAAGAGGTTTACCAGGATGCTGCCTGGTTTAGAGGGCATGTGCTATCACAAGAGGCTGGATAAACTTGGGTTGTTTTCTCTGGGGAGCTGGAGGCTGAGGAAAGATTGGTTAGAGGTTCATAAGATTATGAGTGGCATAGATAGAGTAGATTGAGAGTATCTGTCTCCCAGGGTCGAAATGTCTAATAACAGAGAACAGGCATTGAAGGTGAGAGCGGGTAGGTTCAAAGGGGATGTAAGGGGTAATTTTTTTACTCAGAGAGTAGTGGATTCCTGGAATGCGCTGCCTGGTATGGTGGTAGAGGCAAATACATTAGATGCTTTTAAGAGATGTTTGGATAGGCACATGGGTGTAAGGAAGATGAAGGGATATGGACAGGGTGTAGGTAGAAGGGATTATTGTTTGAGTGTTTTTGATTTGCTTTTTAGCTGGTTCAGCATAACATTGTGGGCCGAATGGCCTGTTCCTGTGCTGTACTGATCTATGATCTATACGTTCTATGGAAATCTTGAGCAACATGCACAAAATGCCGGAGGAAATCAGAAGATCAGGCGGCATCTATGACAGCGGTTCCCAGCCTCGGGTCCACAGACCTGTCAGTTAATGTAAAGGCCCATGGCATAAAAAAAGGTTCGGAACCCCTGATCTACGGAAAGGGATAAACAGTCAACATTTCAGGCCAAGACCCTTCATAAACACTGGAGAGGAACGGGGAAGAAGCCAGAGTAAGAAGCTGGGAGGACGAGAAGAAGTACAAGCTGGCAGGTGATAGGCGAGACAAGGTGAGACAGAAGGTGGGTGGGTAGGGGAGGGGCAATGAAGTAATAAGCTGGGAGGGGATTGGTGGAAGGACTGAAGAAGAAGAGATCTGATTGGAAAGGACAGTATTTTTGATGTTATATCTTCATGATCTAGCAGTGAATAAACGAATAGAAGGCGGCTTCCCAGTGAATGAAGAGAATGTTTCCACATACACGACGTCCATCACCCTCCCTTGCCAGTGCAGCTGGAACACCTTTGGATAGTCAACAACTCAATGACGTGTGGGGCACAATGAGACCGTCTGTCGGTCAGGGTGGACGTAGGCATTGTGTGCCAGCTGTCTACGAGATACGCAAGCCGAGACAGTACAATATGGAGAGCAAGCTGCTGCCAGTGTAGAAAGCTCCTGCTCTCTACGCAGCTGAGGAACCCAAAAGAATGGCAGAGACGAGCACAGTCTGGTATCAGCAGCATTGCAGGAGTTGTCAGTCAGCATTGAATTCAATGTAGGACTGCCTTAGGGACTTCAGGTCCCGATTATTCCCTCGGGGTTTACTCACAAAGCCTTCCCGATGAGCGGGTATAGGCAGTGGACGTTTGAGATCAGCGTTTACCTTCTCCTAGGTGAGCTGCCAACCACGGCTGATGAGCTCCATCTGCCCGAAGCGACTGGTTTTAAGGCTCCAGTAACCCGTCTTTGCTCCTTCTCCTGTCAGTAGAAACAGTTCCGCCGGGCTTAGTAGCTAAGCCACACACGAAGGCCAGGAGCTGGACTTGGTTGTCAGAGGCTATTTGAGACACATGCCATTGGGAACATTTAATAGGTAGTGGGAGTTTGTCCCCATTATCACCCCCGGCTATAACCATATTAAGGAACTGAGGTATAATGAATGGGGCAGATACTGAAGGACAGCCTGGGGGTGCAGTGGAACTACTGCTGCATAGTTCAATGCTATCAGTCAGGGTCCACACATCCTCTCAATGAATGGGAGCTGCGGTTTACATAGAATGGTATAGCACAGGCCCCTCAGCTCACAAAGTTATGCCAACCTTTCAACTTACTCCTTTTAACAAGTTCTTCCACACTGCTAGGAATCCTGCCATTAACCCTGTTCTCTACCTTCGAGTCTGACCTTCGAAAGTGCATACCTTTCTGGGTTGAGGTCCATCTGCCACTTCTCAGCTCATCTCTGCATCCTGTCCATGCCCTGATGCAGCCCACGACAATGATCCATACATCACCCACCTTCACATCAACTGCAAGCTTACTAATCCACCCGTCCACTTCTTCATCCAAGATATTTGCGAAAATGACGAGGAGCAAGGGTCCCGGAACAGATTTCTGGGGAAGAGCCACATTGCAAAGACTTGTGGTTTGGTCAATTAATAGGACACATGTTACCCCTCGCATGTAGATGAATGGGAAGGAGACAGGAATGTGCAGAGAATAAATTAGGATTTGTATAAAGATTAGCTTTATTTGTCACATGTATATCAAAACATTCTGTGAAATATCCCAAACATGAGGAAATCTGCAGATGCTGGATAGATAGATAGATAGATAGATAGATATACTTTATTGATCCCGAAGGAAATTGGGTTTCGTTACAGCCGCACCAACCAAGAATAGAGCATAAATATAGCAATACAATCAAACAACAAAATGCAAACTATGCCAGATGGAAGATAAGTCCAGGACCGGTCTATTGGCTCAGGGTGTCTGACCCTCCACAGGAGGAGCTGCAAGTTCAATGGCCACAGGCAGGAACGACCTCCCGTGCCGCTCAGTGTTGTATCTCGGTGGAATATGGCTGAAGTCCAACAGTAAAAAGTTCAATATCCAGTCTACAAACATGTTCCTCAATCGTAATATGACCCAGATTGCAAAACACATAATTTCAACACAATTTCAAGCAACACACATCAAAGTTGCTGGTGAACACAGCAGGCCAGGCAGCATCTCTAGGAAGAGGTACAGTCGATGTTTCAGGCCGAGACCCTTCGTCAGGACTAACTGAAAGAAGAGCTAGTAAGAGATTTGAAAGTGGGAGGGGGAGGGGGAGATCTGAAATGATAGGAGAAGACAGGAGGGGGAGGGATGGAGCCAAGAGCTGGACAGTTGATTGGCAAAAGGGATATGAGAGGATCATAGGACAGGAGGCCCAGTGAGAAAGAAAAGGGGGAGGGGGGGAAGCCCAGAGGATGGACAAGGGGTATAGTGAGAGGGACAGAGAGAGAAAAAGAATGTGTGTATATAAATAAATAAATACCGGATGGGGTATGAGGGGGAGGTGGGGCATTAGCGGAAGTTTGAGAAGTCAATGTTCATGCCATCAGTTAGGAGGCTACCCAGAGGGAATATAAGGTGTTGTTCCTCCAACCTGAGTGTGGCTTCATCTTGACAGTAGAGGAGGCCGTGGATAGACATATCAGAATGGGAACGGGACGTGGAATTAAAATGTGTGGCCACTGGGAGATCCTGCTTTCTCTGGCGGACAGAGCGTAGGTGTTCGGCGAAACAGCCTCCCAATCTGTGTCGGGTCTCTGTGAAATATGTTGTGTGTGTAAAATCAAATCATAATGGGTTATGCTGGGGGCAGCCTGCAAACGTCGCCACTCTTCTGGCACTAACATAGTATGCCCACAACTTCCTAACCCTGTCGTAGGAAAACAGCATCCATTATCAGAGTTCTTCACCACCCAGGCTATGCACTTTTCTCGCTGCTGCCATCAGGTAGGAGGTACAAGAGCCTCAGGACTCGCACCACCAGGTTCAGGAACGGATAATACTCCTCACCCATTAGGCTCTTGAACAAAAGGGGATAACTACACTCACTTGCCCATCCATTGAGACATTCCCACAACCAATGATCTCACTTTAAGGATTCTTTATCTTGTTATTTCATGTTCTTGCTATTTATTTAAATTTGCATTTGCACAGTTTGTTGTCTTCTGCACTCTGGTTGGTCTTTCATTGATCCTGTTATAGTTACTATTCTATAGATTTGCTGAGTATGCCCACAGGAAAATGAACCTCAGGGGTGGATATGGTGACATGTACGCACTACGATAATAAAATTTACTTTGAAGTTTTTTGAATTTTAATCCTAACCGTATGTCTTTGGGCTGTGGGAGGAAGCCAGAACACCTGGAGAGAACTCACACAGTCACAGAGAGAATGCAATATTAAAGATTAGTGTAAAAATGGGTGCTTGATGGTCAGTGCCAATTCCATGAAGAGTCTGATCTGGTGCTGTTGGATTCTATGATGTAATGGATCATAGATCATTTAATCAATGAAAAAGTACACGTTGAAGGAGTTGCATTTTGGAGTCATAAACTATCAAATTAAAGATTCAAGGTCCATGAACAAGATTGTGCTGTGGTATTTCCATTATTTCTGCAAGTCTGCGAGTTAATGATGGATGAGATGCAGAGATTAGATCAATCCTTGAATCTGTGTGCACACATAACCCTCCTGGACACAGGCAATGCAAACAGCATCAAATATATCATCTCTGATCGACAGCCCATGGATTTTAATCGAGACTCAATAATTTTATTTTAAGTATTATTGATTTCTCAGCACTAAGCCATATATCATTTATCATGTGCGTATCAGCCTGAAATAGGCTCAAAATTAAATAAAAGTCTAAATGAAGCTATGAAGAATTCAAGACAGAATGTCTGGTGTAATCTTCAGCCCCAGGAACATAGACATGAAAAGGTAGAACAATGCCAGCGTTGAAGATCATGAATAAAAATCTATAATGTCAGAAAGCAAAAGTGGAAAATATGGCATATAGCAAAAGTCTTAGACTATCATATATAGAGCAAGGGTGTCTAAGAGACTTTTGCACAAACTTATGTTTGTCAATGTGGAGCAGAGAGCAAGTTTGTAAATCTGGCTGGAGCAAAGGATGTTGGGAATGGCACAGGTTGAGTGCCATGGGAGGGGTGTGGGACAGGTGGCAGAGAAGGAGTGCCAGGAGAGGGGGAGGGACGACACGCTGAGACATCGGGTCATTTGATTCCTAACAATTAGTTTATCGATCATTTCTGGTGCTGCTCACACCTTCCCTCTTCCTTCCCCTTTTCCCAACCATGATTCCCCTCTCCCTGCCCCCTTCCCACTCTCAGTCCACAATAGAGACCCGTATTAGAATCAGGTTTATCATCACTCACATATGTCACAAAATTCATTTTTTTGCGGCACCCTAACTATATATATATGTGCCTAAGACTTTTGCACAGTACTGTACACATTTAATTTAAATTAGTTTAGTTAATGCATCAACTTTAAATAAACTAACAGATGTATCAGTATTACAGTGGAGTAAAGAGAATTACAGAGGCATGAGAGAGGATCTGGTCAAAGTTGATTGCAAGGGGACACTAGCAGGGATGACAGCAGAATAACGATGGCTGGAGTCTCTGGGATCAATTCAGAAGGCACAGGATAGATACATCCTAAAGAAGTATTCTAAAGGGAGGAGGAACCAACTGTGGCTGATCAGGGAAGTCAGAGACAGCATAAAAGCAGACGAGAGGGCATATAATATAGCAAAAATTAGTGGGAAGTTGGTGCATTAGGAAGTTTTTTTTAAAAAAACAACAGAAGGCAACTGAAAAAAATAGTAAGGAGAGAAAAGATGAAATATGAAGGTAATATCAAAGAGGATACCGGAAGATTTTTCAGACATATGAAGTGTAAAAGAGCGGTGATAGCAGAGGTCAGACTGCTGGAAAATGATGCTGGAGGGGTAGTAATGGGGGACAAAAAATGGCTGATGAACTGAGTAACTATATTTGTGTTAGTCTTCACTGTGGAAGACACTGGCAGTATGCCAGAAATTCGAGCGCATCAGGGAGCAAACATGAGTGTAGTTGCTATTACTAAGTGAAACTGAAAAGTCTGAAGGTAATCCGGACCCGATGGACTACTCTCCAGGGTTCTGAAAGGGGTAGCTGAAGAGACTGTGGAGGCATTAGTAATAAGCTTTTCTAGAATCACTTAATTCCAGAATGATTCCAGAGGAATAGAAAATTGCAAATGTCACTCCACTTTTTAAGAAGGGAGGGAGGTAGAAGAAAGGAAATTAAATTATAGGCCAGTTAGCCTGACTTCAGTGATTGGGAAGATGCTGGAGTGGAGTCCATTATTCAGGATGAGGTTTTGAGGTAATGGGAGGAGCATGATAAAAGTGGTAAACCATATATATATTATATGTGTGTGTGTTGTAGTTGGGTTAACTGTGTGGACACGTCCCTCTGCTGACTGCCCCTGTGGCTCCTCCCACAGGTCCCTGAATAAAGGCGATTGCGCCCTGCTCCTCCCCCTCAGACCAGGGGCAGACACTCAGCATGGAGGTCACGTTTTACTGCGAATAAAAGCCTTTCAGTAGTTACCCTACTTCAGTCTTTTGGAATTATTGAAGGTGCTCCAATAAAGTAGGCCAAAATCAGCATGGTTTCCTTCAGGGGAATCTTGCCTGACAAATCTGTTGGAATTCTTTGAGGAAATAACGGACAGGATAGACAAGGGAGACTCAGTGGATGTTGTGAGAAGGACTTTGACAAGGTGTCGCACATGAAGCTGCTTAACAAGATAAGAGTCAGGAAGGATACTAACACGTATAGAAAATGAGCTGATTGGCAGGAGGCAAAGAGTTGGGAAAAAGGGGGCCTATTCTCATTGACAAGTGGTGTTCCACAGGGGTCGTTATTGGGACAGCTTCTTTTCACGTTGTATGTCAATGATTTATATGATGGAATTGATGGCTTTGTGGCTATATTTTCAGATTATACAAAGATAGGTGGAGGGGCAGGTAGCGTTAATGAAGCAGGAAGTCTGCAGAAGGACCTGGACAGGTTGAGAGAATGGGCAAGGAAGTGATAGATGGAATATAGTTAGGGAAATGTATGGTCATGCAATTTGGTAGAATGAATAAAGAGGTAGACTATTTTCTAAACAGGGAGAAAATTCAAAAATCAGAGGTGAAAAGGAACTTGGGAGTCCTTGTGATTGATTCCCTGAAGGTTAACTTGCAGGTTGAGTCAGCGGTGTGGAAGGCAAATGTGATGTTAGCATTCATTTTGAGAGGTCTAGAATATAAAAGCTAGGATGTAATGTTGAGGCTTTATAAACACTGGTGAGGCCTCATTTGGATTATTGTGATCAGCTTTGGGCACCTTATCTAAGAAAGGATGTGCTGGCATTGGAGAGGGTCAAGAGGAGGTTCAGGAAAATTATTCCTGGAATGAAAAGGTTAATGTATGAGGAGTGTTTGATGAGCGTCTGGGTCTGTACCCACTAGAGTCTAGAAGAATAGAGGGGATCTCATTGACACCTATCCTATATTGAAAGGCCTCGATAGAGTGGATGTGGAGAGGATGCTTCCTATGGTGGATGAGCCTAGGACCAAAGGGCACAACTCAAATTAGAGGGAGATCCATTTAGAACTGAGATGAGAAGAAATTTCTTTATCCAGAGGATGGTGAGGCTGTGGAATTCATTGCCACAGACAGCTGTTGAGTATATTTAAAGCAGAGGTTCATTGGTTCTTTGCTAGTCAGGGTGTTGAAGGTTACAGGATGAAAGCAGGAGAATGGGGTTGAGAGGGACAAAAGATCAGCCTTGAAGGAATGACAGAACAGACTGAATGGACTGAGTGGCCTCATTCTGCTTCTGTGCCTTACGGTCTTATTAGGCAATGGAATGTGGAAGAGTATTTGACAGGTACATTATTCAAAGTCTAACCCAGCAGGGATACCTTTCTGCAATAATCTATTATTCTGCTCCTACTGAGAATGTGAACATTAAGGCCAATGAGAGGGGAGAGATCAGAGACAGACCAGGATTTGAAATTGTCCAAGCTGAAGAATTTCCATAATTTATATGATTAATCCACTGTCCAGGATAGACAGGTGGAAAGAGTTTCTTGGTAAGAGATTCCAGACACAAGACATTCTGTAGATGCTGGAAACGCAGAGTAACACACACAGAATGCTGGAAGAACTTAGCAGGTCAGGCAGCATCAATGGAAAGGAATAAAGAGTCAATGTTTCAGGCTGAGAGCCTTCTTCAGGTTCCGGTGTAGGAGATAATTGGCAGTGTACAATGCAGGATGTTCAAATCTCACAATGACAGCCTTTCGGTGGTTTTGTTCTGATGGGAATGACTAAAAAACTTCCCCATTCTCTAGCAGGAGAAACAATCGACAAATAACATTGTTACAATGAAATGAAGAATCAGCTGATATAAATCCGTATCTTGCCAACAAATGATCTTCCAAACACAAGGACATTTTTCCATGAAGTGTAGGAAACTGAGAAATGATCTTAAAGAGGTGTATAAGCCATGACAGACATTGAAAGGGTGAAGAGGTTAATGATTTCTGATAAGTTTCAACATACATGTGGCAAATAAAGCTAACTTTTACTTTAAAAAGTTTCCCCCCAGGTTCCCCTCTCACCTATGTCCTCTACTTCTTGATTTCCCCAATCTCGATGAAAAAGACAGAATGCATTTATCCTATTAATGCCCCTCTTGATTTATATACCTCTTTACACTGCCTTAGGCTCTGATTAGATTCAGACTGGCTGTGTTACAGCTCTATGCTGGTTAACAGTGTGATCTACATTGATTGGAAATGTCCCAAAGCATTGAAGATTTCTAACCGGGAACAAACTAAGAAACAAAGTGCACAATTTTTAATTTTTTAAAAAAATCTAAGGTTGGGCAGAAATCCCAACTTTGCCGTTTGTTTTCAGAAAGGGTAAGACAAGGGGGACAGACACTGGTCCTCATGGAGGAATCAGAAGGAGAGCAATTTCAAGTTCCTGTGTGTCAATATCTCTGAGGATCTAACCTGGACTGAACATATCAATGTAGCTGCAAAGAGGCACAACTGCGGCAATATTCCTGATAGAGGTGTATAATGACCTGATAGAGGTGTATAAGATGAAGAGAGGCATTGATCATGTGGATAGTCAGAGGCTTTTTCCCAGGGCTGAAATGGTAGCCACGAGAGGATACAGGTTTAAGGTGCTTGGAAGTAGGTACAGAGGAGATGTCAGAGGTAAGTTTTTTACTCAGAGAGTGGTGAGTGTGTGGAATGGGCTGCCGGCAACAGTGGTGGAGGCGGATACGATAGGGTCTTTTCAGAGACTTTTGGATAGGTACATGGAGCTTAGAAAAATAGAGGGCTATAGATAAGCCTAGTAATTTCTAAGGTAGGGACATGTTCGGCACAACTTTGTGGGCCGAAGGGCTTGTATTGTGCTGTAGGTTTTCTATGTTTATATTTCATTTAGAGTTTGAGGAGATTTGGTGTGGCACCAAAAACACTTGAAAATTTCTACGTCTTTGGGATGTGGGAGGACACTAGAGCATCCAAAGGAAATCATGCAGTCACAGAGAGATCGTACAAACTCCTTAGACACAGCAGCAGGAACAGAACCACAATCTTCCAATCTGTGGCACTATAAAGCATTTCATTAACTGCTATGCTACCGTGCCTTTACGCTTTCCTTTTTACATAGGGGGTGATATGCATGTGGAACAAGCTGGCAGAGGAAGTATTTGAGGTAGGTACTATCATCACCATCATCACTATGAGCCGTGCCATATGAGGTGTCTGTTCATTTAATATGTGCTGTGTTGTTTGACATGGGCGATCCTGGTTTATCCATGACCATGACTGTTCTTGAGAACTTTTTCTACAGAAGTGATTTGCCATTGCCTTCTTCTGGGCAGTGTCTTTACAAGACAAGTGACCCCAGCCATTTGTGATATGCACCAGCTGTTTATATGACCCTCCACTCCCCTGCTCCAGTGGCTTCAAGTGACCTTGATTGGGGGGCTAAGCAGGTGCTACACCTTGCCCAAGGGTGACCTGCGGGTTAGCAGAGGGAAGGGGCGCCTTACACCTCCTTTGGTAGAGATGTATCTCCACCCCGCCACCTGGTAGGTACCCTCACAAATTTTAAAAGACAGTTGGACTGGCACATGGGCTGGAAATGTTGAGAATGTTATGGGCCAAACATTGCCAAATAGGACTAGATTGGATAGGCATCTTAGTCAGAATGGACTGATTGGGTCGTAGGCCTGTTTCTATGCGAAATGACGGACTATAATCATCCATTTTCCATTACCGTAAGACATAGGAGCAGAATTAGGCCATTTGGCCCATCTAGTCTGCTCCACCATCCAAAGATGGCTGATCCTTTTACAACTGGTCTCAAAGCACAAATTACAAATGCATTCAATGTTTGACTAGTCCATTATCGACACTCATTACTCAAGCCCCTAACAATAACCTGGACTGAGTCACTTCGCTGTCTTGAGGTTGCAAATGTCAGGCAGGATCTGACCTTCCAGTTTAAGATGGTAGTACTGAAGATGGGTGACATCTTACCAACAGTTCATGAAGCAAGAAATACAAGTAAATACTTTATTAAATACAGTTCTACTGTGGAAATTTGTGGTAAACGATCACCACAAACAAGGAAGAGGTGAGCGAAGGAGAGGCTGACCCAAGGGTCAAGGCGTGCGGGTGTGGTGCAAAGTCAGAGCGGGGTTGAGGCTTGTTCGAGGAGAAGTGGTCAGAGCGACGTCGAGATGGAGATGCAAAGTGGAGAAAATTTGGAGCGGAGGATTTTCAGAGCCCGTCCATCTATACCAGGAGCAAAGATTGACCAATCTGAGTGATGCGCTGGTTTGGAAATGCTGGGAATGGGCTGGAAAGGGGCAGCAGGGTCCAGACCCAGAGCATCTTGAAGTGATGGGGCCTAGGTCCTAGTTCAGTGTTTGGAAAATTCAAACACTGGGCCAGATGGATTGAAAAGTGCATGTGTGTCAGGGACTAGAGGTGAGGGTCAGGCCTAATCTGGTTACTGCTCCGGCAGCTCTAGGCCTGTGAGCTTCGCGACGATTTGCTTCACTGTGTGACGAACTTGAGGCTCAGGCTGTGGGCCTACTCCGGCTGCTTTGGGCTTCGTGTCCACAGACTCACTTCCATTCTGAATGTTGTTGCTCGCTTTTATTGTTTGCACGGTTTGTGTTTTTCTCTTTCTCTCTCTCTCTCTGCACATTGGGTGTTTATTGGTCTTTTTTTAAATGGGTCCTTTCAAGTTTTCCTTGTTCTGTGGATGAATGTAAGGAGATGACTCTCAAGGGTGTATAACGTATACTGTACACACTTTGATAATAAATGTACTTTGAACTATTTTGAACAGACAAAGCAAGTAAATGAAAGTATAGAGACAATAATGATGGCTGGTAAAGCAGATTGAAACAGGAGAGAAAAGAGTGAATGGATTGAATCAAAGGAACAAGCGCTCTACCTCAGGAGCAGCTTTAGTAGATTGTTGTTGATGAATCGTCTTGCAGTGTATTTTTTTCTCTGAGTCACCAGAAGCCAACAATGTCAATGTCTTTGACTGAAGGACTGACATCTTATTTATTAATAACATATGAATGATCCCACAAGTAGCAACCAACACAACAAGCTTTATCCGTAAGCAAGCTGCTACTACCTAAGAAGTTATTTCTCCTCCGTCTGGTACAGGGGTTGGGGTGGGGGGCTACTGTGCAGGCTCGAAAGCTGCAGAATATTGTAGACTCACCCAGCTCTATCATGGGAACTATAGACAATAATAGACAATAGGTGCAGGATAGGCCATTCAGCCCTTCAAGTTAGTACCGCCATTCACTGTGATCATGGCTGATCATCCACAATCAGTATCCAGTTCCTGCTTTATCCCCATAACCTTTGATTCCACTATCTTTAAGAGCTCTATCCATCTCTTTCTTGAAAGCATCTAGAGACTTGGCCTCCACAGCCTTCTGGGGCAGAGCATTCCATATATCCACCACTCTCTGAGTGAAAAAGTTTTTCCTCAACTCTGTTCTAAATGGCCTACCCCTTGTTCTTAAACAGTGGCCTCTGGTTCTGGACTCACCCATCAGCGGGAACATGCTTCCTGCCTCCAGCATGTCCAATCCCTTAATAATCTTATATGTTTCAATAAGATCCCCTCTCAGCCTTCTAAATTCCAGAGTATACAAGCCCAGTCGCTCCAATCTTTCGACATATGACAGTCCCGCCATCCCGGGAATTAACCTTGTGAACCTACGCTGCACTCCCTCAATAGCAAGAATGTCCTTCCTCAAATTTGGAGACCAAAACTGCACACAGTACTCCAGGTGTGGGCTCACCAGGACCCTGTACAGCTGCAGAAGGACCTCTCTGCTCTTATACTCAGTTCCCCTTGTTATGAAGGCCAGCATGCCATCAGCTTTCTTCACTGCCTGCTGTACCTGCATGCTTGCTTTCAGTGACTGATGTACAAGAACACCAAGATCTCGTTGTACTTCCCCTTATCCTAACTTGACTCCATCTAGATAATAATCTGCCTTCCTGTTCTTACCACCAAAGTGGGTAATCTCACATTTATCCACATTAAACTGCATCTGCCATGTAGCTGCCCACTCACCCAGCCTGTCCAAGTCACCCTGCATTCTCATAACATCCTCCTCACATTTCACTCTGCCACCCAGCTTTACCAACATCCAGGACATCTTCAAGAGTGATGCCTCAAAAAGGAAGCATCCATCATTAAGGACCCCATCACCCAGGACTTCCCCTCTTCTCATTGCTACCATCGGGGGGAAGTACAGAAACCTGAAGGCAAACACTCAATGATTCAAAAACAGCAACTTCCCCTTTGCTATCCGATTTTTGAATGGGCATTAAACCCATGAACACTACCTCATTACTTTTTAAAAATTGTTTTTTCACTACTTATTTAATTTAACCTTTTAAATATAAATATATACTTCTTGTAATTTACAATAATGATAATGTTTTTATTATTATGTATTACAATGTACTGCTACTGTATAACAACAAATTTCACAACATTTTCCAGGGATATTAAACCTGATTCTAACTTTTCCCAGGGAAAACAATTGGACATTCAAAATATGCATTGGTGATCTTTGGATACAATTTAGTGAAGCTATTAAAAACTAATTTAGGTTTAATCTTTTAAATTATTTTATATTCTGAAGCAATAGAATGAAAATACTTTGAATAGCATGAGAGTCAGTGTTATATTTTGCATTTAGGAGTAGCATTTTGTCCAATGCTAGTATTTAAGTGCCAAATGGTTCTGTTTAATATCAGAGAATGTATGCATTATACAACCTGAAACTCTTGCTCTTCGCAGACATCTACAAAACAGAAGAGTACCTCAAAGAATGAGTGACAGTAAAAATAGTTAGAACCCCAAAGACCCCTACTCCCCCTCCCACGCACAAGCAGCAGCAAAACATCAACCCTCCCCCTCCCCACCCTCTTCCCCCACTTATTTCAGCAATAAAAAAGCATCAGCACCCACCACCCACTAGGCAAGCAATAGCAAAGCCTCCAAAGAGAGACCATGATCTGCAGTACAGCAAAAAATAATCATTCGCCCCAACAAATTCGACATGCCACAGGGTCCCTCTGTCCCTAATAAAGGGGCAGAGTGGTGTCACACAGCAAGAGAGGATACTGACAAAACAAAAAACGACTCGCTGATTGCAATATCAAAGTTTGCCTCATCACTTTTTTCTTACGTGTTCTCTGAGTCAGCAGCAAACTCTCCCCCACCATAGAGAGAGAGAGAGAGGGGGGGGAGGGGGGGGGAGAGAGGGAGAGAGAGAGAGAATGCCTGTGAAATGCGCTGTAAGGTTTCACTTCCAATGTAATGGTTTCTCGGTAGCTGCAATGTTTGGGTTATGACTAGAGATAACGGGGCTTTGGAATGTGGGGCTATCCAATGAGAGTGATGTTGTTCTTTCTTGTGGCTCTGGGAGAAGGGATTTTGCAGTCTTTTACCGAGGAGAGATGGGGAGAGAAGACGCGAATGGAGGGAGTTGGTAGACCGCGGACAGAGTGGACTTGGAGCGAGGGTCCGAGGTCGGCTACGCTCGGAAGAGGTCGACGGGGAACCAGTGCACTGAACCGTGAGCTCCAACATTGCGCATTGGACTGTTTAATGAGAATGGGCCCTTTTTTTTGTTTCCTCACTAACCATATAGTCAAATTAAGAAATATAAAGCTCAATTGTTTAATTGCATATTGTGTACTGTTTGTTATTTCATGGTACTGATTTGTAACAGGGGACACATCGCGCAGCATCCATCCAAACAAGATTTCTTAAGTTTGGCTGGGCCAAGGGCTGTCTTCCCCTAATTTAAGCCTCTGGCCGAACCAAGAGTTACACCCGCTATGTGTTTGCATTTGACAAATGCAATATTTCAGAAGCTGTTCTGACATTCGAGTGGGTATGGCATAGAAGACACAGTCTAAATGTGGGTAGATGGGCTGAGTGTAGATGGGTGCAAAGGTCAGGATGAATGTGATGGGCCAAAGGTCTGTTGTCTGTGCTGCACAAGTGCTGAGCAATACAACTCACATATATGCCTTCTGGCCCAAACAGACCATTGCATCATCTCCGTGTCCATAAGACCAGAAATATCCAGACACAAGAAAATGAATATCGATTACTCGGACTTACAGTCATTGCTCCCCTCTTCATCGTTCCCCCTTCCTATTCCTCCCTCTCACCTGATCTCCTTACCTGTCCATCACCTCTCTCTCATGCTCTTCTGTTTACTGATTTGCATAGACAATGCCAGGCCTGCTGAGTTCCTCCAGTATTTTGTGTGTGTTGCTTAGGAACATTCAGAAGCATTTTTTAAGATGCCAATTGATACCTGTCCACTCCATTGACAAATGCAACGCTTTTTTGAAGAATAATTTCCAGATTCAGTGTTTTTCTTCAGAAATAGAATTCAAACCAATGACAACATAATTAGATGCTGCAACAGATATGCATCTTTGTTTAACTAAAAATGTACCAGATATAAGATCATTTCACAATCCATCAAGTTTGAGATCAGCTTTTGTTCCCGGTCCCAACTGTAAGATTGCATTATGCCACAATTTTCTTCAGTTTAACAACTTGAGTTCCAATTCCACCCATCTTCTCCCTCAGTCTTTGAACATCTGAACTAAAGGCAAAGCATGTGCAACAAGGCTTAAGGATAGCTTCTTTCCTGCTGTTGTAAGATGCTTGAATAGACCTCTTGTACAAAAAGATTAATTCTTTATCTCCCTGTCTTCTTCATTAGGCCCTTGCAGCTAATTTATCTATCTGTAAGACCATAGGACCATAAGATATCACAGCAGAACTAGGCCAATTGGCCCATCAAGGCTGCTCTGACATTTAATCATGGCTGATCCATTTTCCCTCTCGGCACCAATCTCCTGCCTTCCCCCTGTAGCTCTTCATGCCCTGACCCATCAAGAATCTATCAATCTCTGCCTTAACTGACTTAGCCTCTGCAGCCACCTTTGGCAACAAGTTTCACAGGTTCACTACTCTCTGGCTAAAGTAATTTCCTCCTCATCTCCAGTCTAAAAGGACGTCCCTCTATTCTGAGGCTGTTCCCTCTGGTCTTTGACTCCCCCACCAGAGGAAATATCCTCGCCACATCCACTCTATCGAAGACTTTCCACATTCGATCAGTTTCAATGAGCTCATTCCACCATTCTTCTGAAATCCAGTGAGCCATCAAACACGCATCACATGACAAGTTTTTCAACCCTGGAATCGTTTTCGTGGACTTCCTTTGAACCCTCTCCATCTTCAGCACATCCTTTCTTAGATAAGGGGCTGAACACTTCTCACAATACTCCAAGTGAGGCCTCACCAGTGCTTTATAAAGTCTCAACATTATATCTTCACCTGCACTGCGCTTCCTCTGTAACAGGACTTGAACCATGATACGAGGAAATCTGCAGACCAGCCTCCAGATCTAACTTATTATTCTCCGTAACTTCTGCCACCTCCAACGGGATCCCACCACTAAGCACATCTTTCCCTCACCCTCCACCCGCTTTCAGCAGGGATCGCTCCCTACGCGACTCCCTTGTCTATTCGTCCCCCCCATCCCTCCCCACCGATCTCCCCCCCGGCACTTATCCTTGTAAGCGGAACAAGTGCTACACATGCCCTTACACTTCCTTCCTCACTACCATTCAGAGCCCCAGACAGTCCTTCCAGGTGAGGCGACACTTCACCTGTGAGTCAGCTGGGGTAATATACTGCATCCGGTGCTCCCAATGCGGCCTTCTATATATTGGCAAGACCCGACGCAGACTGGGAGACTGTTTTGCTGAACACCTATGCTCTGTCCGCTAGAGAAAGCAGGATCTCCCAGTGGCCACATATTTTAATTCCACGTCCCATTCCCATTCTGATATGTCTATCCACGGCCTCCTCTACTATAAAGATGAAGCCACACTCAGGTTGGAGGAACAACACCTTATATTCCGTTTGGGTAGCCTCCAACCTGATGGCATGAACATTGACTTCTCTAACTTCCGTTAATGCTCCACCTACCCCTCGTACTCCATCCATTATTTATTTATATACACACATTCTTTTTCTCTCTCTCCTTTTTCTTCCTCTGTCCCTCTGACTATACCCCTTGCCCATCCTCTGGTTTTCCCTCCCCTCCCCCTTTTCTTTCTCCCTAGGCCTCCTGTCCCATAATCCTCTCATATCCCTTTTGCCAATCAACTGTCCAGCTCTTGGCTCCATCCCTCCCCCTCCCACTTTCAAATCTCTTACTAGCTCTTCTTTCAGTCAGTCCTGACCAAGGGTCTCGGCCTGAAATGTCGACTGTACCTCTTCCTAGAGATGGTGCCTGGCCTGCTGCATTCACCAGCAAATTTTACGTGTGTTGAACCATGATATTCTGCATCCTAATACTTTGTTTCTTTTACTAACTAGATGCACTCGTGTTTGGCAGTGAAAAACTCAAGTTTTTCACTGTATTTCTGTATCTGT
Source organism: Mobula hypostoma (assembly GCF_963921235.1). NCBI lineage: Eukaryota > Metazoa > Chordata > Chondrichthyes > Myliobatiformes > Myliobatidae > Mobula > Mobula hypostoma. The sequence continues at coordinate 9,017,795 of NC_086124.1, forward strand.
GACAATAGAAAATAAACCAATTATAAATCTTGGAAAATTCAGTTTCCTGCCTTCCTGGCATAAAGGTATTTGATAAAAGATTTGCTTTATACAGATTAAAAATGGTCTTGTGTAATAACCATCAATGCAAGGACAGACACTTTAAACAATGCAGAAAGAAATATAAGCCCCCAACATATTATTATCACACTCCTCTATCAATGAAAAATTTGAGCATGGCAGTGATTAAATCTTTTATTTAGATTAAGAAGCTGTCAGTCTTGTCCCCCTCTAATTACCTGAGAAATGAAATGGAGATTCAGTACGCGTAAAACAAATTATTTTATTGGATGAAAACACAGCGCACTGCGAAATTGCATGTGTCACAGGAGTCAAAAAGACTCTGGAGACTAAATTGCAGATTATAATGGAAATGATTAATCTGATTTTGTAGGATTGGAAATATATTGCTACACAAAAAATTGCACCCAAAATTTACGAATATGCTTAGCAACAGCATATTCACCTTCATCCTGAACACAAAGTGGAGAAAACTAAACTGCAATTAACTGGACTTAGTGCCACTTTATGATTCCATAAGACCATTAGACCATAAGATACAGGAGCAGAATTAGGCCATTTGGCCCGTCAAGTCTGCTCCACGATTTCATCATGCTGATCCAATTTTCCTCTCAGCCCCAATCTCCTGCCTTCTCCCCGTATCCCTTCATGCCCTGACCAATCAAGAATCTATCAACCTCTGCCTTAAATATACATAAAGACTTGGTCTCTACAGATGCCTGTGGCAATGAATTTCACAGATTCACCACTCTCTGGCTAAAGAAATTCCTCCTCACCTCCGTTCTAATGAGATGCCCCTCTATTCTGAGGCTGTGTGCTCTAGTTCTAGACTCTCCCGCTAAAGGAAACAACCTCTCCACATCCACTCTATCAAGGCATTTCACCATTCAATAGGTTTCAATTAGGTCACCCCTCATTCTTCCGAATCTAGTGAATACAGGCCCAGAGCCATCAAACATTCTTCCTCTAACTATCCTTACAATCCTAGAATCATTTTTGTGAACCTCCTTTGAACTTTCTCCAGTGTCAGATCATCCTTCCTAAATTAAGGGGCCTAAATTCTGAGATTCCATAAATACTATGAGATATAGGTTAAAAAGCAAAAACTGTGAAAATCGTTTCTTTAAACACATTCTTCAACTGTGTTCCTCATACATATACAGACACATCTCCTAGTATGACTTCAAAATGACGATAGAATAAAGATAGAATGAAGATGAAAATAAGACCAAGCCAATCAAACTTTTTTTTTCTTTTTCGAGAAATTCATTGCAAGGACGTGAAACAAGTCTGAAAGTGAGAAATTAAATTCAGTGTGTTGCTCTGCCATTCAGGAAAATCCCGGTTGATCCTCAATATTTACATATCAGCACAGTGCCTCCCAACCATCGAGCACATCTATATGAAATGCTGTCATGGGGAAGCAGCATCCATCATCAGAGATGCCCACCACCCAGGTCACGCTCTCTTCACGCTGCTGCCATCAGGTAGAAGGTACAAGAGCCTCATGACTCACACCACCAGGTTCAAGAACCGTTACCACCACTCAGCCATCAGGCTCTTGAACAAAAGGGGATAACTACACTCACTTGCCCATCCTTTGAGATGCTCCCACAACCAATGATCTCACTTTAAAGACTCTTTATCTTGTTATTTCATGTTCTCATTATTTATTGCTATTTATTTGTATTTGAATTTGCTTAGTCCTGATGAAGGGTCTCAACCCGAAATGTCGACTGTTTACTCTTTTCCATAGATGATGCCTGACCTGCTGAGTTCCTCCAACACTTTGTGTGTATGTGTTGCATTTCGAAGGTTCAAAGATTCAAAGGTCCAATTTAATGTCAGAGAAATGTATACAATATAAATCCTGAAATGCTTTTTCTTCATATTTGCACAGTTTGTTGTCATTTGCACTCTGCTTGATCTTTCATTGATCCTGTTATAGTCACTATTCTATAGGTTTGCTAAGTATACCCACAGGAAAATGAATCTTTGGGTTGTATATGGTGACTTTGATAATAAATTTACTTTGAACTTTTTGAGCCCTCACTTTCCTTAGGGCTCACTACTGTTACTTAAAAATATTATTGATACACTTCATCATCTCTTTCCATGAGTTATCCTATGGCAGCTTATTCCATATACTGAACATACACCCCTCTAAAGGAGTTGCCCCTGAAGCTCCCTCTCACCTTAAACATATGCCCTCTTGTCCCCAGTCCAGGGAATAAGACCGAGTGCCCTCGTGATTTTAGACTGAGTTGGTGAGGGACTGAATTTAAGAGCGGTGAGGTTATGCTGCAACTGTACAGGGTACTGGTGAGGCCGCACCTGGAGTACTGTGTGCAGTTCTGGTCTCCTTACTTGAGGAAGGATATACTGGCTTTGGAGGCAGTGCAGAGAAGGTTCACCAGGTTGATTCCAGAAATGGGGAGAGATTGAGTCACCTGGGACTATACTCGCTGGAATTCAGAAGGATGAGAGGAGATCTTATAGAAACATAGAAAATTATGAAAGGGATAGATAAGATGGAGGCAGGAAAGTTGTTTCCACTGGTAGGTGAGACTAGAACTAGGGGACATAGCCTCAAGATTCGGGGGAGTAGATTTAAGATGGAGACGAGGAGGAACTGCTTTTCCCAGAGAGTGTTGAATCTGTGGAATTCTCTGCCCAGTGTAGCAGTGGAGGCTACTTAAGACAAGATTGGATAGATTTTTACATAGAAGGGGAATTAAGAGTTATGGGGAAAAGGCAGGTAGGTGGAGATGAGTCCATGGCCAGATCAACCATGATCCAGCGCAGGCTCGACGGGCCAGATGTCCGACTCCTGTTCCTGTTTCTTATGTTCTTATGTTTATAGATGCACCACAGAGAGCATTCTATCCAGATGCATCATGGCTTGGTACAGCACGTGTTCTTTCAAAGACCACCAGAAACTTCAGAGAGTTGTCATACAGCCCAGTCCGTCATGAAAGCCAGCCTCCCCTCTGCTGGCTTTATATTTCTCACTGCCTTAGGAAAGAGGCTAACATAATCAAGGACCCCTCCCTCCACCCCAGGCCGTACTCTCTCCATCCCTCTTGCACCAGGCGGATGATATTAAAGCTTGAGAGCACAAACCTCTGGGCTCAAGGATATCTTCTATGAATACTCAATGTTATGAAAGATAAATAGTCATTCTCTCATTCTATCTTGCCATGTCCCTTGCGTGTGATTTGTCTGCCTACACTGCATTTTCTCTGTAACTGTTGCATATATTCTACATTACGGTTGCTTTATCTTTCATTTTGACTCAATTTATTTATGCTTCGAATGATCTTGGAAGTGGCATCTCAGGTAGAGAGGGTCATACAGAGAGCGTTTGGCACATTGGCCTTCATAAATCAAAGTATTGAGTACAGGAATTTGCATGCTATGTTGAAGTTGATGTTTCGTGGATGTCTGTGAAGAGTAAGAATTTCATGTTGTATACTGTATATATTTTCTGATATTAAATTGAATAATTGAACCATTTGAGTTGTAGAAGATGTTGGTGAGGATTGGATTGGATCGCTAATTCAAGTATTGCATGCAGTTCTGGTCAACTACTGACAGGAAAGATATTAATCAGGTTGAAAGAGTGCAGAGAAAATTTACAAGGATGTTACTGGGACTTCAGGACTTCAGTTATAGGAAAGGGTTGAACAGGTTAGGACTTTACTCCCTGGAATGCAGGAGAATGAGGGGAGATTTGATAGAGGTATACAAAATTATGACGGGTATAGATAGGGTAAATGCAAGCTGGGATTTCCACTGAGGTTAGGTGAGACCAGAACTAGAGGTCATGGGTTAAGGGTGAAAGGTGAAATGTTTAATGGGGGGGACACAACTAGAGGTTGTGGGTTAAGGGTGGAAGGTGAAATGCTTAACAGGAACACAAAGGGAACTTCTTCACTCAGAGAGTGGTGAGTGTGGAGCGAGCTGCCAATGGAAGTGGTGGACATGGGATTGTTGTCAACATTTAAGAGAAATTTGAATGGGAGAAGTAGGGAGATCTATGGTCCAGGTCAATGGGACTAGGCTGAGTAATAGTTTGGCATGGACTACATGGGCCAAAGGGTCTTTTACGGTGCTATGGAGTTTTATGGCTCACTAACTATCTATCTCAATGGTGCGTAGAACAAAGCTTTTTAGATTATGAAGACACGTAGTCCTCTTATGTCATTTAGTAATGCACGCATTAAGAAATGATACAATATTTCCTCCGGTGTGATATCACAAAACACAGGACAGACCAAGACTGAAAAAACTAACAAAACCACATAGTTATAACATATAGTTACAACAGTGCAACAATACCATAACTTGGTGAAGAAGTCCATGAGCACAGTAAAAGTTCAAAGTTTCTCAAATGTCCCACATCTCATGCAGATGGGAGAAGGAAGAAAAACTCTCCCTGCCATGCCGACCACAGTCCGACTCTGAGTCATCCGAAAACTTCGAGCTCTGATCAGCTGTCCGACACCGAGTACTGAGCGCCACCTCTGTCCGAACGATTCGACCTCAACATCGGTCGCCAACAGCAGGCAAAGCCGGGGATTTTGAGGCCTACCCTCCGAAAGATTCCCGATTGCGGAATGTCAGTACGTGTGACAATAATTAGCCAATTATTAGTAGATACACACTGATCTCAGACCACAATACAAGTTCACAGACTGATACAGCACGAAGGAGGCTCTTCTGGCATGGCTTTCTGGTGCAGCGATCTCATCGTCCCACTGCTTTGGATTTTCCTGTGTTTGTTCCTTCACGGTGCAACACGCACAAAACGCTGGAGCAACTCAAGTGCTCAGGCTGCGTCAACGGAAATGAAGCGACAGTCGGCGTCTGGGGCCGAGACCACACTGAGCCCTGAAGAAGGGTCTCGGCCCGAAACGTCGACTCTGACAAAGGGTGTGTGCTGCCTTGGACTTCCGGCATCTGCAGACTTTCTGGTGCCTGTTAATTTTTAGTTTTCTGTTGAACCTGTTTTCTCCTCCTTGTCAAGCATCCCACGTTATATTTTTTTTACTGCATAAAGATGTTGGATATAGGGTTTTTTTTTGGCATGCTGTAACATGATGCACCCACTGCCACTACAAGCATGCCACAAGATGAACTATCTTTTCAATTAATACGACCGTGGTGAAGGTCACTTTCTCTACGGCAGGTCTGAGCTAATATTAAAGTATTGTCAGCTTATCAGGGCAACCAAACATATTTCAATTTTCAAGCCAGAAAAGGACTGGGTGGCCAGTGGGTTGCAAATGAACAAATTGCATTTTACACTTATGATGGACTATTGGCTCGGGGCAGTATATATGCCAGCATGACTGTCAAACTAGTTAACAATCAGAACTGGCAATCAACAGGTCACAGTGGATGCAAATCAGCATTTAAAAGAAACCCTTGCATTTCCACAAGGTTTTATTGTAGAGTCCTGATGTATTTTACTTACTGCCCACTGTGCTGCTGACATTTAAGGCAGCAATGAAGATCCCCCATCTCAGGGTCTCCTTCATCGTATTTGTTAAATAGGGGCCGTGCACAATCCTGATTTGATGGAGACAGACGTGAAGAAGCACGGAGGAATATCTGGAGAAACTTCTGAAATGCCCACTTCGCTGCTGCTGCTACTGTGCGATCGAGAATCTCCGGAGGGGAAGGCCCCAAATCCTCGGCTTTGCCTATTGCCTGTTGCTGGGGCCGGGGTCGAAGCGCTCGGCAGAGATGGTCCTCGGTGCTCGGTGTCGGAGGGCTGGTCGGGGGCTTGAAGTTTTCGGACAGACTCAGAGTCGGACTAAGGTCGGGTGCTTCCAGGATGCTGCATCGGCAAGTTTGCGGCGCTGGAAGCTCTTGGCAGGGAAAGTTTCTCCCTTCAACCGTCTGCGTGAGATGTTGGGACTTTCGAGAGACTTTGAGACTTTTTTTTACCGTGCCCATGGTCTGTTCTCCAAATTACAGTATTGCTTTGCACTGTTGTAACTATATGTTATAAATATGTGGTTTTTGCCAATTTTTTTTTAGTTTTGGTTTTTCTTGTGTTTCTTTGATATCATTCTGGAGGAACAAATTGTATCATTTCTTAATGCATGCATTACTAAATGACAATAAAAGAGGACGGCGTGTCCTCATAATCTAATCATGTCAATAGCTTCCTCTTGGTTTTCACTACTGTCAGTCATGCAAGCCCCAGTTGGAGACTCAGGGATACCATCGCTCTCAGATTCTTCATCGCTGTGTCCATAGCAATTGTTTTTTGACCCGCTGGGGTTGTCAGCCCTGAGCTGAACCCTTAAACCTGGAGGACTGGTGGGCCACACTTAGTCTGTCCTCTACCCTTGGACCTGAGCAGGACAAGAACCCAAAGTGTTCCGATTCAGACAAAAGTTCCAGCAACTGACCCTCAGCCGACAGCACTGCTAAACATCACTGCCGAGTGGGGTCGGAGTTTTAAATACGGACACTTATTGAGCGTTAGACCTTGAGGACATGAGTGTTAATAGAAGGTAGAACATGGAACGGTGCAGGCCCCTGTACCCATGACATTGTGCTGTCCTTTTAACCTTCTCCAACATCGAGCTCACCCTTCCCTCCCGCTTAGATCTCCAATTTTCTTCCATCCATATCCCTAATATATCTGCTTCTACCACCGCCCCACACACTCAACACTCTCTCTGTCTCAAGCTTATTTCTGACACTCCCCCATACTTTCCTCCAATCACCTTAAAATTATCCTCCCTCATATTAGCCACTTCAACATTAGGGAAAAGTCTCTGGCTGTCCACTCTATCTGTACCTCTTATCATCTGGTACAACTCGATCAAATCACCTCTCACCCTCCTTCGCTCCAAATAGAAAAGCCCAAAATCACTCAGCCTTTCCTTGTTAGACATAAATAAGGCCATTAGAGAAAATTTACAAGGATGTTGCCATATCTGGAGGAGCTGAGTTATAATGAAAGAGTGAAAAGGTCAGGACTTTATTCCTTGGAATGTAGAAGATTGAGAGGAGATTTGATCGAGGTATACAAAATTATGAGGAGTATAGAGTAAATACAAGCAGGTTTTTTCCACTGAACTTGGGTGGGACTACAACCAGAGGTTATGGGTTAATAGAACATAGAATAGTACAGCACAGTACAGGCCCTTCGGCCCACAATGTTGTGCCGACCCTCAAACCCTGCCTCCCATATAACCCCCCACCTTAAATTCCTCCATATACCTGTCTAGTAGTCTCTTAAACTTCACTAGTGTATCTGCCTCCACCACTGACTCAGGCAGTGCATTCCACGCACCAACCACTCTCTGAGTAAAAAACCTTCCTCTAATATCCCCCTTGAACTTCCCACCCCTTACTTTAAAGCCATGTTCTCTTGTATTGAGCAGTGGTACCCTGGGGAAGAAGCGCTGGCTATCCACTCTATCTATTCCTCTTATTATCTTGTACACTTCTATCATGTCTCCTCTCATCCTCCTTCTCTCCAAAGAGTAAATCCTCAGCTCCCTTAATCTCTGATCATAATCCATACTCTCTAAACCAGGCAGCATCCTGGTAAATCTCCTCTGTACCCTTTCCAATGCTTCCACATCCTTCCTATAGTGAGGTGACCAGAACTGGACACAGTACTCCAAGTGTGGCCTAACCAGAGTTTTATAGAGCTGCATCATTACATCGTGACTCTTAAACTCTATTCCTCGACTTATGAAAGCTAACACCCCCATAAGCTTTCTTAACTACCCTATCCACCTGTGAGGCAACTTTCAGGGATCTGTGGACAGGTACCCCGAGATCCCTCTGCTCCTCCACACTAACCAAGTACCCTGCCATTTACTTTGTACTCTGTCATTAAGGGTGAAAGGTGAAAAAATAAAGGGGAATATGAGGGGAAACTTCTTCACTCGCTCAGAGGGTGGTGGGAGTGTGGAATGAACCGACAGCACAAGTGGTGCACGTGAGCTGGATCTCAACATTTAAGAGAAATTTGGATAGGTACGTGGATGGTAGGCTACGGTCTCAGTGCAGGTCGATGGGACTAGGCGGCTTAAATGGTTCCATACAGACTAGATGGGCTGAAGGGCCTGTTTCAGTGCTATACTTTTCTATGACTCTGTACTCTCTAATTCATGCAGCATCCTGGTTGGTTTCCTCTGCACCCTCTCTAAAGCTCCCACTTTCTTCCTATAATGGGGTGACCAGAACTGAACACAATATTCCAGGTGAAGTCTAACCAGAGTTTTATAGAGCTGCAGCTCTCTGCATCGGAGACTGATTGGTTGCATCACGGTCTGGTGCAGCAAGAAGCTACTGAGAGTAGTTGGCTTTGCTCAATCCATCACAGACACATCCCTCCCATCATCGGTCGAACCTACAGGAGGCAGTGCTTCAGAAAAGCAGTATCTGTCGACAAGAATCCCCGCCATCCGCTCCGTGCCATCTCCTTACAGCTACCTCCAGGCTGGAGGTACAGAAGCCTGAAGTTCCTCACCACCAGGTTCAAGAACAGCAGCTTCCCATCAACCATTCAGTTCTTGAACCAAACAGCAAAACGCTTATCACTATTGTTTAACAGCACTATGACCACTTTGTTCTAGTTGTGTTATAAAATTGTGCAGACGATGTCAGGACACCTGTGCAGTAGATTTTTTAAGCCGTTGCAATGGGGCAGTTCCATTCTCTCAACCTCAGACATCCGAGTCCAGTGGTACAAACAAGAGCCACAAAGTTGGGTCTTCCTTGGTTGTAGTCGATGGCCATGACACCTTCTGTGCCTTGTCACGCTCTTCGCTCTCCAGGAAGCGTTGCAGAACCACCTTCCTGGCCGTTGGATCTCACTGTAGATCTCACCTACCAGAGTGGACTTCTTGTGCTAGGACTGGCATGTCCCAAAACAGTTGTGTATGATTTGATTTTTTTCCTGCAAATGCCACTTGCCTGATGCCACTGCAAGCAAATTTTTCATTGCAACACACACAAAATACCTGAGGAACTCAGCAGACCAGGTTGTACCTATGGAAAAGTGTGAGCAGTCGACCATTTGGGCTGAGACCCTTCTTCATGGCTCAGTCTTATCACTTATCACCTTCCAGCTAACTTCCTTCCCCCCCCCCCCGCCCCACACCTTTCTATTCCAGCATTTCCCCCTTCCTTCGGCCGGAAACGTCGACTGTTTACTCATTTCATAGATGCTGCCTGGCCTGCTGCTGTGTTCTTCCAGCATTTTGTGTGTGTTGCTTTGGATTTCCAGCATCTTCAGATTTTCTCAAGCTTTTCAGTGCACCTGTGCACATGGGTACTTGTGCATGCCAATCAATGTGACTTTGACATTGAATTTATAGCATTAAAACCACTCAACAAAATTACTACCCTGCAAACTCCTCACGATTCATATTTGACCAGAGTCCAAGACTGTAATCTTGTATTGAAATAACATTATCCTCAGACTTTAAAAGTGCATGGGGTTATTATGAAGAAGCCAGCTTTGGATGTAAGTTTTATTACATATAAAGATATGGAGAATAAAGGCCTCAGCATTTCTTTTACAGCTGCTTTTTCAAAATGCTAAAATAGCTCCAAAGGTTGTCATGACTTACTAGAGGCTTGTTGACGTTGGCAGGCTGCAGTGGGAGGTGAGTGACTCTGTGTGTTTTCAGGGTCTTCATCGTAGCCCGGTTGGTGTGTATGGAGGTCGCCTTGCGGTCTGAAAACGAAGCCAGAGAGAAAGAAGGAGCATTGAACAGCTTCCAGTGTTTGACAGAGCCGACTCCAGGCGTGTTTGCTTCTAGGGAACCGTTGCCAGGCGATTGAGAGTAACAGCACACGTCACTTCCGAACACCCGGTCAAAGAAGTTCTTGTTCTGTTATACCAACCTGATTTAAAGGATGGGATTATCACCTGGACATTCAACACACCAACACTGCCCCCACCGCCCCTCGGAAACAGTACTCTTGTACGTCAGCAGCTTATTGTTTGACAAGACAAGTTTTCCTGAACTGGTCTCCGAGGGGAAATAACTGGGGATTAATGGGGTGGCAAAGTTAATTGTTAACGCAAGGAATTCTGCAGATGCTGGAAGTTCAGAGCAACGCACGCACAATAAATGCTGGAGGAACTCAACAGGTCAGGCAGCCTCCAAGGAGGGGGAACGATCAGTCGACGTTTCGAGCCGAGATCCTTCATTAGGATGACTCGATCAAAAGTCAATTGTTAATCATGTCAAGCAGTTTGATTAGTGTGCGATTGACTAAATCTCGCCGAAATGCAGTTCAACCTGTTTTCCTTGAGACTTCAGTGAAGCGCTCGTGCACTTGAGATGAGGGAGATGAGATTCCAGTTCCTCATGCTGTGGGAGGGAGGGAGGGAAGGGGGTTGGGGGAAGGTTGGGAGGGGTTGGGGGATGGGAGGAAGAGGAGGTGGAGTGCAGAACCATAACCGCAAGAATCAGAATCCTTTATCATCGCCAAGTACGTGGACACATACAGGGAATTTGATGCCGGTTTCCCTGAGCTCTCGCTGTACAGAATCAAAAAGCAAACAGAACAATAGTGCAAATAATTGTGAACTATATACAATGAGGTATACCTGTGTATGTACAGGTGGACTTGGTTTATAATAGACTAAAATTCAAGTGTTCATAAGACTGATGGCATATGGAAAGAAACTGTTCTTGTACCTATTTGTCCTGGCATATAGTGATCTAAAGCGCCTACCAGAAGGAAGGAGTTGGAACAGGTGATGTCCAGGGTGTGATGGGTCTACACTGCTTGCTGGCTTCCTGACTCTAGATGCATATAGTCCTGGATCGAGGGCAGCTTCACACCAATAATTCTTTCCGCAGCCCTGATGGTTCTTTGGAGTCTATTCTTGTCTTATTTGGTAGCTGATCCAAAGAGGCTGGAAATCCAGAGTAAAATACACAAAATGCTGGGGGAAGCGGGTGGGAGACAGGAAGGAATCAGAAAACAGTCAAAGCAGTCGGCATCAATAATGAATCTGCAGCAGGAACTCCTTCTCCCATATGTATATATTTTTCAAGTGGTTGCAGTTTACTGGGGGATGAGTGAGTCCTAGACTGGACGTCCTGCTCACTTAAGGAAAATGAAGCGTTTCCCATAGCCTCTCCTTTCCGGGTGTAGTGATCGCCACAGGGCCACTGTTGGGCTTGCCTTGCAGGAGATCGCTTGCATATGGCCTCTCCTACACTACTGTACCCATAGCGACGCCTTCACATGGCGACCGTGTTCTTAGTAAATTTGCTATGTCAGGGAGCGACCGAGTGTCCAAAAGTACAACTGGGTAGACAGGCTGGGCTCATCAGCCTTGGCTAGCAGCCTAGGAGAAGGATAACCCCGATTCCAAACCCAGGTGGATGGGACTCATTAGCCTTTCCAGGCAGGCCGTCTGTGAGAAGGAAAACTCCGATACTCAACCTACAGCCTTGCGGTCGCCGCAGTCGTCACAGCTCACTGTGTCATTGTGGATAGGGTTGCCAACTTTCTCTCTCCCAAATAAGGGACAAAAGTAGCAGTCAAATACAGGACACTTGTGTTTACCCCGAGAAAGACTACCATGACCATGAAGCCTTGCGCAGGCACCTGTGTGTGCACGCGTGACGTGCGTATACATGACGTGCACATATGTGTACGTGCCAATCTTTTTTCTACAGATCGGTTTTAGCGATTCTGTTCACTGAAACTACATTGTACATACATTATTTCTACTTTATATAGGCTGTGTATTTATCATATCATTCCTGCTTTTACTATATGTTAGTGTTATTTTATGTGTTATTGGTATGATTTGGTAGGTTATTTTTTGGGTCTGGGAACGCTCAAAAATTTTTCCCATATAAATTAATGGTAATTGCTTCTTCGTCTTACGCCATTTCTGCACGAAAGATTTCATAAGAACGCTCTACCTTAGTGGGGGAAATACGGGACAAGGGCGGTCCCCTATGGGACAAACCAACTTAGCCCAATATACAGGATGTCCCGGCTAATACAGGACAGTTGGCAACCCTAATTGTGGAACGCCCCTGGCCTAAAGCGTGGAATCGGTCCGCACGCAACGATCCTCACTATAAACCTACGCAGCGCAGGCAGGAGGAAAAGTCCTACAGCGAAGGAGTTCCCTCCTGATCTTCGCAAGCGAAGAACCAGCCACCATCATCATCATCAGCTTACTGATATCTTGTACGTCCTTGCTTTCTTGTACGTGCCAGGACTAGGCCTCAAGCTGTGGTGTCGCCTGTTCACGGCCGCCAGGAGAGAGGCGTCATGGCCGACGCGCTCCACCGGGGGCAGTGCTGCACGGCATTCAGGCTGGAGTAGGTGCTGCCCCCCAGTGTTCACTCCACAGAAGACAAGCTGTATTGCAGTCAACTGCAGATTTTTACAGAATTCAGAATCAGGTTTATTATCACCGGCGTGTGACGTGAAATTTGTTAACTTAGCAGCAGCAGCTTAATGCAATACATAATCTAGCAGAGAAAAATACAGTATAAATAAAATAAAAATCATAATAATAATAAATAAACAAGCAAAGCAATGACCTGTATTGAATAGATTAAAAAACGTGCAAAAACAGGAAATACTGTATATTAAAAATAAAGTGAGGTAGTGTCCAAGGGTTCAACGTCCATTTAGGAATCGGATGGCAGAGGGGAAGGGGCTGTTCCTGAATCATTAAGTGTGTGCCTTCAGGTTTCTGTACCTCCTACCTGATGGTAACAGTGAGAAAAGGACATGCCCTGGGTGCTGGAGGTCCTTAATAATGGATGCTGCCTTTCTGAGACACCGCTCCTTGAAGATATCCTGGGTACTTTGTAGGCTAGTACCCAAGATGGAGCCAACTAAATTTACAACCCTCGGCAGCTTCTTTCCGTCCTGTGCAGTAGCCCCCTTCCCATATCAGACAGTGATGCACCCTGTCAGAATGCTCTCTACGGTACATCTATAGAAGTTTTTGAGTGTATTTTTTGGCATACCAAATCTCTTCAAACTCCCAATGAATTATTTTCACTGTTTTACGTTCTTTATAACTGCATTGATATGCTGGGACCAGGTTAGGTCCTCAGAGATCTTGACACCCCAGAACTTGAAGCTGCTCACTCCCTCCACTTCTGATCCCTCTATGAGGATTGGTATGTGTTCCTTCATCTTACCCTTCATCTTACCCTTCCTGAAGTCCACAATCAGCTACACAGAAGATTAGGTGAGCATGGACTGGATGGGCCAAAGGGTCTGTTTCTGTGCTGTAGTACACTGTGACTCTAAATTCTCAAGTGGAAGCCTCAGGAATACACCGATATTCTTCAGGAGCTTCAGATATTCTTCAAACACTCGTCCTGGAGCGTTCCTGAACATCGACATCTCCGAGGATCTACCCCGGATGATGCAGCCCCAGGAAGGCATGCCGGTAGCGTTGGCGGAGATGTGCCATGTCACCAAGAATTCTGGCAGATCTCTACGTATGCACTGTGGAGAGCATCTGTCGGGTCGCATCACCGTCTGGCGCCGAGGCATCAATGCATCAGATTGAAAAACAAAGCTGCAGGAGGTCGTAGGCCTAGCACAAGCCTCCCCACAATCAGGGATATTTTCAGAAGCAGGTGCCTCAAGGAGGCAACATCCATCTCTAAGGACCCTCACCATCTGGGACATGCCCTCTTCTCATTCCTACCATCAGGGAGGAGGGAGAGAAGCCTGAGGGAGCACACTCAACATTTTAGGAACAGCTTCTTCCCCTCCGTCATCCGATTTCTGAATGAGCAATGAATCCATGAACATTTCCTCAGTATTATGCATCCTTTTCTTCGCCTTATTATTTATTTATTTATTTCATATTATAGTATTTTAATGTGTGAGCACATGGCCAAGTGGTTAAGGCATTGGACTAGCGATCTGAAGGTCGTGAGTTCGAGCCCCAGCTGAGGCAGTGTGTTATGTCCTTGAGCAAGGGACTTAATCACACATTGCTCTGCGACAACACTGGTGCCAAGCTGTATGGGTCCTAATGCCCTTCCCTTGGACAACATCGGTGGCGTGGAGAGGGGAGACTTGCAGCATGGGCAACTGCCGGTCTCCCATACAACCTTGCCCAGGCCTGCGCCCTGGAGAGTGAAGACTTTCCAGGTGCAGATCCATGGTCTCGCAAGACTAATGGATGCCTTTATTATTTAATGTATTGCACAGTACTGCTGCCACAACAGATTTCATGACACATGTCGGTGAAAATAAGCCTAATTCTGATCTGTGGAAGTGTCTACCTGCCACACTTCGTCAGTCACCTTGGAACCCACAAAACAAAATTCTCCCTCAATCAGCCTAAGAAGAGGCCATAATTAGTGGTTAACAAAACCTTTGATCCTCACATGAATGTTTCAAGATATAAGTCAGTTTGAAAGTTAAGATGTGCTTATTTATAATCTTTATGTCTCGGCCTTAAATTTTATATACAACTAAACATAACTGTACAACGTGGGAGTCACTGCTGATGCCAACCCTTATTGCTGGACAGTTTAGAGCCAGCCAGATTATAGGGTGTGGAGTCAATTGAAGGGTGTGTCTTCAGGCTCGCCTGCCACCTTGTGACTCATTGCCCTGTCCTTGAGTCAGAGGTCAGTTCGGTCCTGCTGAGAGTTGAACCGATGTCACGCAGCCAGACGTTACACCCGGAATGGAACACTCCCGGTCGCATACACCAAACTCCCTTCCCCCTCGAGCAGGCTAACCTGGACTTCACCCCTCGCCTGAAGGACTGAAGGCTGGCACTGCAGTTCAGAGGTCAGGATAGTGCTAACACAGCCTCAGGTAGTTCAAAGTTCAAAGTTCAAAGTAAATTTATTAACAAAAAACATATACTACCCTGAGATTCTTTATCTTGCAGGCATTCACAGTAGAACAAAGAAGGACAATGGAATCATTGCAAAACTACACAAAGACTGACATACAAATGAAAAACTACACAAGTAGTCTTGACAGTTCACTTCCTGCTGCTGTCTGTAAGGAGTTTGTACTTTCTTCCCGTGACCGTGTGGGTTTCCTTCGGGTGCTCCAGTTTCCTCCCACAGTCCAAAGGCGTACTGGTTGGCAGGTTAATTGGTCATTGTATATTGTCCTGTGATTAGGCTATGATTAAGTTGGGGGATTGCTGGGCAATGTGGCCTGAAGGGCCAGGGGGGCTTATTCCACGCTAAATGTCAATAAAATAAAAAATATTAAGAAAACGGCACTTAGGAAATACTAACAGGATTAGGCAGTATGAACATGGATTTATGAAAAGAAAATCATGTTCGACAAACCTTTCAGAGAATTTTTTTGAGGTTGTACAAGAAAAATAGAGAGAAGCATACAGGTTAGTAAGGCTTATTAAGTTGCGGGAATGTAATGTTGTTATGTTGAGGCCCAAAGCATGGCGATATTTGCGGGATGCACCCAGCACAGTCACGGTGCCAACGACACTTCTCACTGTATGTTTCAATATTTCAATGTATATGTGACAAATAAAGTCAGGTGGAGTTTATTGTCATTTAACTTTATACATGTACACCGTCAAATAAGATAACACTTCTCCGGACCAGGGTGTAAAGCACAGTTGTACATATAGCACATGATAACTTAAGAGAGTAAGGATAAAATCTCCAAATGAATTATGCATGAATAAACAAAGTAAAGAACATCAATTAAATATTGTACGGTACAGAACAGATTAACTGGTGGCACTTTGAATGCGATATGGCAGGGAGTTCAGAAGCCTAACGGTCTGAGTGAAGAAACTGTTTCCCATCCTCACCATTCTTGACTTTTTCATTTCGGAGTCTCTTGCCTGATGGTCGAAAGTCAAAGAGGATGCTGGATGGATGGGTGGGATCCTTGATAATACCCAGGGCCCTGTGTGCGCACTGCATTTGATAAATATCCCCGATGGATGGTAAATATCCTCTTGGCTGTTCTCATAGTTCTTTGTCGGTACTGCGGGTCTGATACCCTGCTGCTCCCATACCAGACGGAGATGCAGCCTGTCAGGATGCTCTCAGTGATGCTCCTGTAAGATAAATAAAGCTATTCTTTAAATATTCAATGAACTAGATCATTTTTTTACAACAACCCCATAGCTTTGTGTTGTCTTGAGTGATGCAACCCTTAATTTCAAATTCCAAATCTATTTAATTGCCTGACTTTAAATTGGTGGGATTCAAACTCGTGTCTTTTGATCAATGATCCAGAACATTAGGTTTCAGTCCAGTAATTTAACCACAGAACTATTAAGCATTCCAATCTGTATTTTGGCACTCAGCATAATGCTAAAAGGAAATTAATTTAAAAGCGAGCACTTTGCTCCTTCGAAGGATGTTGTGGCAGTTCAGACAATCTATTCGGGGCTCTGAATTACCAGGCAAACAGAGGAGAAGATTTAAGGATGTTTGGTTATGAGAGAGGAGAGGGGACCATGGGAGAAGGGGAAGAAGAAGGGGATGAGGAGAAGAGAAGAGGTTTAGAGGGGAGCCAGAATGGGGAATGGAAACAGAATGGAGGGGGAGGGGGTAGAAATGAATAGGCCAGAGAAATCAATGTTCATGCCATCAAGGTGGAGGCTACCCAGATTAAATATGAGATATTGTTCCTCCAAATGAGAGGGGATCTCACTGAAACCAATTGAATATTGAAAGACCTCGATCGAGTGGATGTGGAGAGGTATTTCCTGTGGTGGGGAATCTAAAACCAGAGGACACAGCCTCAGAATAGAGGCATCCTTTCAGAACAGAGACGAGGAGGAATTTCTTCAACCAGAGAGTGGTAAATCTGTGGACTTTGTTGCCACAGGTGGTTGTGGAGGCCAAGTCATTGGGTATGTTTAAGGCAGAGGTTGATAGATTCTTGATTACTTGGGGCATGAAGGGTTATGGGGAGAATGCACTCCGGCCCTGAGCTGGTAGGTAACACTTGGGTATAAAAGAGTGACTATGCTGTCTGTTTTACTGAAGATATCGCCAGCTCTTGTGCAGTACTAGTCTTCCCTTGCTGCAAGTAAAATAAGCAAGCTTATGATTGATCCACTCTGAGTTAATTACTGTTGTATTAAGACTTAGCAAAAAGCTACTCAACATTTCTCAGGATAGAAATGTCAAATCAAAAGTTCAAAGTTCAAAGTAAATTTTATTATGAAAGTACATATCTGTCACCATATACAACCCTGCGATTCATTTTCCCAGGACATACTCAGCAAATCTATAGAATATTAAGTATAACAGGATCAATGAAAGTTCAACCAGAGTGCAGAGAACAACAAACTGTGCAAAGGCAAATGTAAATAAATAGAATTAAATAACGAGAACATGAGATATTGTGGTCATCCACTTTTGTCCAAGAGCCTGATGATTGAGGGGCAGTAACTGTTTTTGAACCTGGTGGTGCGAATCCTGAGGGTCTTGTATCTCTTTCCTGAAGGTCTGAAGGCAACAGTGAGAAGGGAGCATGGCTTGGTTGTGAGGATCTTTCATGATGGATGCTGGTTTCCTACAACAGTGTTTCATGTAGATGTGCTCAATGGTGGGGGAGGGCTTTACCCATGATGTACTGGGCTGAATCCACTACCTTTTGTACGATTTTCCATTCAAAGGCGTTGGTGTTTCCATACTAGGCTGCGATGCAGTCATACCGGAAAACTAGATAACATATATTTAGGGTGAGAGGGGAACAGGTTAAAGGGTATACGTGAGCCAATATTTTTACACGGAGAGTGATAGGTGTCTGGAATAGCCTTCCAGATGTCATGATGTTAGAGATGATTTTAGATAGGGTATGAATATACACAGAATGCTGGTATATAGATCAAGTGCAGTTGGAAATATTTACTTTAATTTGGCACTGTGTTAAGCAGAGATAACATGGCTGATGAGCATAAAGGGTAAGATGAGGAGATACAGACCAGTCCTCATCGAGGGATCAGAAGTGGATCATCGAGGGATCAGAAGTGGAAAGTGTGAGCAATTTCAAGTTCCTGGGTGTCTACTTCTCTGACGATCTACCCCGGGGCCCAGCATATCGATTCAGCTGCAAAGGAGGTATGACAGCGACTGTATTTCATTAGGAGTTTGAAGAGATTTGATATGTCACTAAAGACACTCGCAAATTTCTGCAAGTGTACCGTGGAGAGCACTCTGACTGGCTGCATCACTGTCTGGTACGGAGGGGCTGGGGGGGGGCTCTACACAGGATCGAAATAAGCTGCAGAAAGTAGTGAACTCGGTCAGCTCCATCATGGGCACCAGCCTCCGTAGCATCCAGGACATCTTCAAGGAACGATGCCTCAGAAAGGCAGCATCCATCATTAAGGATCCCCATCACCCAGGATTCTGATGTTCCTGTGTGATTCCATTCTGAGTTCTGTGTTTTAACCCTGACTTCAGGTACTGTCCATGTATGATCTCTGTATGTGTGTGTGCTTTGTATGTTCTCTCTGGGAATATGACTGATTTTTTTAATTATTTTAACGATACCTCATGGTAACAGGCCCTTCAGGCCCAATGGGCCTGTGACACACAATTACACCCATGTGACCATTTAACCCACTAACTCATACATTGTGGGAGGAAACCAGAGCACCCAGAGGAAGCCCACGCAGTCACATGGAGAATGTACAAACTCCTTACAAACAGTGGTGGGAATTGAACCTGGGTCACTGGTGCTGTAATAGCATTACACTAACCACCACACTACCATGCTGCCCCCACGATGTTAGCCTGGACTTAACTGGGCTGAACAGCCTCTTTCTATGCAGTCTGACTATGTGACTCAGCTGGAGGAAGATCAAAGCTTGGGCAGATGGAAGTTTGGGAATCCCAGCTGTGGGAGCATTCTCCTGCAATTTGCAAGGGTGTAATTGCTGATAAATATAAATCCGGAAGAAGATGGCGCCAGCGAGCAATGTTACCATGGCGACATTCTCCACATGATCTATGAAACTGTTTTGTTCACTTTATTTATGCCTTCTTTTTCTTCTCTCTCTCTCTCTCTCTCTCTCTCTCTCTCTCTCTCTCTCTATCTATCTATCTATCTATCTCTATCTCTCTCTATTTTCCTGCAATTTGCTGGGATGTAATTGCTGATGAATTTCAATCCGGAAGAAGGTGGCGCCTGCGAGCAACTTTACCATGGGTGACATACTCCACAACCTCCTCTTTTCTGAGGTAGTACCCTCTGGTTCTAGATTCTCCCTCTGCAGGAGTCATCCTCTCCACACCCACTCTACCTGTTGCTCTGTTGTTGAGGTAGGATGAGGTTTGTGCATGAAGGTTCAAGAATCCAAAATTTGTAGGGAAGTAGCTGTTCCTGAACCTGGTGGTGTGAAACTTCAGGCTTCTGTATCTCCTGCCCAGTCATAGCAATAAGAAGAGGATATGGCACAGATGGTGTGTGGAACCTTGATAATAGTTCTGTTATGGGAGTTCAGGGCCCACTACTCAAACTTAAACACATACAGAATAACTGTGACCAGTAGTGTTGCACAGGGATCTGTTCTGGGACCCCTGTGATTTTTATAAATGACTTGGATGAAGAAGTAGAAGGGTGAGTTAGTAAGATTGCTGATGACACAAAAGTTGGAATTGTTGTGGATAGTCTGGAGGGTCGTCAGAGGTTACAGTGCAACATTGATAGGATGCAAAACTGGGCTGAGAAATGGCAGATAGAGTTCAACCCAGATAAGTGTGAAATGGTTCATTTTGCTAGGTCAGATTTGAAGACAGAATATAGTATTAATAGTAAGACTCTTGACAGTGTGGATGATCAGCAAAATCTTAGGTTCCATGTCCATAGGACACTCAAAGCTGCTGCGCAGGTTGACAGTGTTGTTAAGAAGGTGTATGGTGTGTTGTCCTTCATCAACCATGGAATTACGTTCAAGAGCCGTGAGGTAATGTTACAGCTATGTAAGACCTTGGTTAGACCCCATTTGGAGTATTGTGGTCAATTCTGTTCACCTCACTACAGGAAGGATGTGGATGCTATAGAGCAAGTGCAGAGGAAATTTAGAAGGATGTAGCCTGGATTGGAAAGCATGCCTTATGAGAACAGGTTGAGTGAACTTGGCCTTTTCTCCTTGGAGCCATGAGAGGTGAGAGGCAACCTGATAGAGGTGTATAAAATGATGAGAGATATTGATTGTGTCGATAGCCAGATGCTTTTTCCCACGGTTGTAACGGCTAACATGAGGGGGCATAGTTTTAAGGTGCTTGAAAATAGGTACAAGGGGGATGTCAGAGGTAAGATTTTCACACAGAGAGTGGAGGGTACGTGGAATGCACTGCCGGCGGTGGAGGTGGAAGCGGATACAATAGGTAAATAACGAGATAGGTACATGCAGCTTAGAAAAGTGCAGGGCTATGCAGTAGGGAAATTTGAGACAGTTTCTAGAGCAGGTTACATGGTTGGCATGATAGCAACACACACAAAATTCTGGGGGACCTCGGCAGGTCAGGCAGAATTTACGGAAATGAATAAACAGTTGATGTTTCGGTCCGAGACCCTTCTTGAGGACTGGAAAGGAAGGGGAAAGATGCCAGAATAAAAAGGTGGGGGAGGATAGCTAGAAGGTGATAGGTGAAGCCAGGTGAGTGGGATGGATAAAGGGCTGGAGAAGAAGGAATCTGATAGGAGGGGAGTGGACCATAGGAGAAAAGGAAGGAAGAGGGTACCCAAGAGGAGGTAATAAGCAGGTGAGATGAGATAAGAGGCCAGAGTGGGGAATAGATTCTGCAGATGCTGGAAATTTTGACAAACACACACAAAGTGCAGAAGGAACTCAGCAAGCACCTGTGGGAGAAGAATAAACAGTCAACTTTTCAGGCCAACCTGATGAAGGGTCTCAGTCCAAAATATTGACTATTTATTCCTCTCCATAGATGCTACCTGAGCAGTTGAGTTCCTCCTGCATTTTATGCGTGTTCCTTAGAATAACCTAAGCTTTTCCTGTGCATTATCGGGGACGGCCAGTAATGTTGCCTTATATTTGCGGCATTAAATTGATGCTGAGATGCATCCAAGCATGCGCTGGGACACATCATCAGTGATGTAACCTGGGATTATTGGGTGTTTTGGATCTTTCAATATCGGACACTCTCACCCAGGCGACCCAGCCAGGGTTGATCAGGCCCCGGCTTGTGTCCCAGCCGCAATGGCCCACGGGTCACGCCTCTTGATCCATCGCCATCCGAAGGCTTGCTCAGCAGCCTCTGTGATGGTCCTGATGTCTCCTTTCTTTGCAGCCCCCGTAGCGCCAAGGAGAGAGCAAGTTCTCCACAGTGAGCAGCCAGCAAAACCTCTACCCCCGACCTCTACAGGCTCACATCGTGCCCTCCATCCCTGTCTCCGGCCCTGCTCTACCAGCTCCTGCGTTTTGGCTTCCTCACACTCAAACGCCTCCTCAATCCGGTCTTCTCAGGGAACTGTCGGTTCTTAAGGTTTAGTCCTCTCCCTAGAGGCAACCTGACCTACTGAGTCCCTCCTGCACGTTGTGTGCAGTCCTTAAAATAAGCAGAGCTTTCACTGTGCATTACCGAGGAAGGTCAGGACTTCGAGTAACGTCGTCTTTCGTTCGTGAAGAAAAACTGAGGCCTGTCCCGCTCCCACTGTTGGCGATGAAAGACCCAGCACATGAAAGAAGAACAAAGCAGTTTTCCCCAGATTTCTGGGCAATATATATTCCGCAATCAACAGTTCTGAAACAGATTGCTTACACTGTCACATTCCTGTTTGTGGTGTTTGCAATTCGCAAATGGACTGCTGTGTTTTCAATATTAAGGCAGTGACAACCCTTCAAAACTATTTCCGTGTCAACTTATCATCTGAGTCGTCCTGTGGCTATTAGAGGCTTTGAATAAATGCAATTTCTTTCTGTAACTCAATCAGCACCCCCAGGCTTTAAGTCCGGTGAATGAGATTTCCTGTGATGTTAATGAAATTGAACATGTGGTTAAAGAGCACTGAATTAATGATTTTAGCCCAGGGGGGGATCTCCATAAGGGGTGGGGAGGGGGCAAGAGACAGAGAATAAGAAGGGTATTTGGGCAAGGGACCAAATGTACGAGATGAGAAATCAACTCATAGACCTCAATACCATTGTAGTTGCTAGCAATTGATAGATAGATAGATAGATAGATAGAAATACTTTATTGATCCCGAGGGAAATTGGGTTTCATTACAGCCGCACCAACCAAGAATGGAGCATAAATATAGCAATACAACAACTACAAACAATCAAACAATAAAATGCAAACTATTCCAGATGGAGAAAAGTCCGAGACCAGTCTATTGGCTCGGTGTCTGACCCTCCATGGGAGGAGCTGCGAGTTCGATGGCCACAGGCAGGAACGACCTCCCGTGCCGCCCGGTGTTAAATCTCAGTGGAATATGGCTGAAGTCCAACAGTAAGAAGTTCAATATCCGGTCTACAAATACGTTCCTCGATCGTAATCTGAGCCGGATTGCACCATCTGTTGTTAACCAGAACAGCAAGCCCCCAACTCCTTTACGCTTACCATTCTCAGTGCACTTCCGGTCAGCCGGAACGGTCTGGAAGCCATCCGTGGAGAATTTTCGATCGGGTATGTCCTCGTGCAGCCGCGTTCCAGTGAAACACATAACACTGCACTCCCGAAATGTCCTCTGACGCCTGGCTAGCGCCGTCAACTCGTCCATTTTATTACCCACCGAACTCCTCTTCTCCATAAGTCTCTGTTGTCTCGACCCGGTCCTCTTTCCTCGACTTTGTGATCCCCCTCTGCATCCTCTGTGTGTTTTCCTCCAGATTTCAGCAGGGGTGTCCGCCGCTCTGCTCGCTAAACCGGCCGGTATTAGCGCAAGCAGCTGGTCCCTGGAATGAACAATGCGACCGTGCTTCTGTCCCGCGTGTCGGGATGTAACTATTTCCAGTTCTAAAATGCTAGCCTGAGATCACCACGGAGCTGTTACACTTGTGTGACACACCCTCAGGGCCAAAGAAATGATCAGAGTCAGAATCAAGTTTAATATCGCCCGCATGTGTCGAGAAATTTGTTGTCTTTGCAGCGACAGTACAATGCAATACATAGTGAGAGAGCGAGAAAATGAAAAATGAATTATAATATATATTAGTTAAATTAAGCAAGTAGTCAAGTAGCGCAAAAAAAAAGGAAATAAAATAAAGTAGTGAGGTAGTGTTCATGGGTTCAACATCCATTCAGAAATCAGATAACAGAGGGGAAGAAGCTGTTCCTGAATCACTGAGTGTGTGCCTTCAGGCTCCTGTACCTCCTCCCTGATGGTAGCAATGAGAAGAGGGCATGTCCTGGGTGATGGGGGTCCTTAACGATGGATGCTGCCTTTCTGAGGCATCGCTCCTTGAAGATCACTTTACTTTACTTTATACTTTATTGTCGCCAAACAATTGATACTAGAACGTACAATCATCACAGCGACATTTGATTCTGCGCTTCCCACTCCCTGGAGTACGAATCGACAGTAAATATTAAAAATTTAAATTATAAATCATAAATAGAAAATAGAAAAGGGAAAGTAAGGTAGTGCAAAAAAACCGAGAGGCAGGTCCGGATATTTGGAGGGTACGGCCCAGATCTGGGTCAGGATCTGGATAATGCGGAGGCTGGTGCCCATGATGGAGCTGGCTAATTTTACAACTCTCTGCAGCTTATTTCGATGCTGTGCAACAGCCCCCCTCCCCCATCCCAGACAAATCCCAAAGAGTTGAATTCCTTACTTCAATCCTTTATTAGCAATTAACAAACATTCAATCCTGAAGCGATATTAAGCATTATCTCATGAAAGACATGACCTCCGCCAGTCCCAAGCTACAAACTACACGAAATAAGCAGGAATACGTAACCTATTCCTTTCATCATGCACCCCCCCCCCGCCCCCAGTCATTCATTAATTCATGGCTCCGTCTGTCTAAGTAGACAATGGATGCGCCTGTTGTGGGGTGCAGACCTGGGCAATGAACATGGAGATCCTGGGCTGCCCAGACATCAAGATCCCCCTCTCGGCCTCGCGGACGTGGTCCAAAGGAATGTGAAGCAGTACATTTGGCATCAGCTTGGCTGCAGGAGCTGCCGGGAGGTGATGTGATACGTCATCCAACTGCCTTAGGGGCTCCACTCCGGATTTGTGTAGGGTTTGCTCCTTAGCCTTCTCTTCTCCCGAAGATACCCACAAGGCAGTGGGATCCGTAACCCTGGACAGGGGCCCATACCAGGTACTGAGCCCACTAGTTACCATAATAAACACCCAACACAGAATACAATTCAGATAGAGAACAGATACATGGCTCCTACGACCCCATTCTGTGTACCTACCTAACAGAGAGAACACAAGGACTAGGACCAGGCACAGGTCGCTCAGCCTCTCTAGTGAGTTCTACCATTTGATCAAGTATTAATCAGCTTTATTTGCATATATATTTACACATGGGGTGGAGGGCTGGAGGTACGTCTCTACCAACGGAGGTGTGAGACACTCCTTCCCTCCGCTATCCTGCAGGTCACCCTTGGGCAGTGTGTAGCACCTGCTTAGCCCCCGATCAGGGTCACGTGAAGTCAGACGAGCAGGTGGTGGATGGTCATATGAGCGGCTGGTGCATATCGCAAGTCCTGGTTACGTGACCATCGAAATAGATCTGAAGGGTGCCGAGGGAAGATACGTATTCCTTTTTTTGGTAACTAGTAATCGTTCAGCAATACACACAAAGTGCTGGGGGATCTCAGCAGGTCAGGCAGCTCCTATGATGGAGAAAGTAGCTGACATTTCGGGCTGAGACCTCTCATCAGGACTAGAAAGGAAGGGGAAAGAACTCAGAATAAGAAAGTTCAAAATTTCGAAGGTCAAGGTACATTTATTATTAAAGTACGTACACACAATACAACCTTGAGATTCGTCTCCTTATACACAGTCACAAAACAAAGAAACCTATTAGAACCCATTAAAAAAAGACCAAGTACCTAACATGCAGAGAAAAAAAAACAAATCACGCAAACAATAAAAGCAAGTAAATAACATTCAGAAATAAAGTTCACTGAAATGGGGGTAGGAGAAGAAGAACAAGGTGGGTGGGAGAGGGAGGACGATGTAAGAAGTTGGGAGGAGAATAGGTGGAAGATTTCCAGCATTCAACAGGCCAGCTAGCATCTATGGAAAAGAGTAAACAGTTGACGTTTTGGGCTGAGACCCTTCTTCAGGACTGGAAAGGAAGGGGAAAGGTCAGAGTACAAAGATGGGGGGAAGGGGAGGGAGAAGTACAAGGTGGCAGGTGATTGGTGAAACCGGGAGAGGGAGAGGGGTGAAGTAAAGAGCTGGGAATTTGATTGGTGAAAGAGATAAAGGGCTGGAGAAGGGGGAATCTGATAGGAGAGGACAGAAGACCCTGGAAGAAAGGGAAGAGGGAGGAGCACCGGAGGGAGGTGATGGGCAGGTAAGGAGAGAAGGTATGAGAGGGAAACAAGAATGGGGAATAGTGAAGGGAGGTAATTACCGGAAGTTCAAAAAATCGATGTTCATGCCAACTGATGGCTTGCCTGCTGAGTTTCTCCAACATTTTTGTGTGTGTTGCTTTGGATTTCCAGCATCTGCAGAACCTTTTGTGTAACTCCTAATTGTTAATTAGTAATTAGTTTATCATAAGACCAAAAGACCATGTCAATGGAGCAGTATTAGGCCACTTGGCCGATTGAATCTGTTCCATCATTCAAGTACGGCTGACTTATTGTCCCTCTCAACTCCGTTCTCCTGCTTTCTGCCTGTAATCTTTGATGCCATTTCAAGTCAAGAACCTATCCACCTCCACTTGAAGTCAACCTAATGACTTGGCTTCCACATTCTTGAATTCCATAGATTCACCACCCTCTGTCTGAAGCAATTCCTCCTCAAGATAATTTGACAGATGCACCAAAGTTATTACCTAGAAATTATTGACACATGTACTGAAATTATTCTGGACATACTATAAGTATGAGGTAGTACAAAAAGAAAAGCAGTAGCAGAATGCAGAATGTGGTGTTAATGTTTCAGCAGGAAAGTGCAAGGGATATGACAAAGTAGACCGGAAAATCATGAGGTCATTTTTTTATATTTCAAAAGTCTTTTAACAGTGACGTAGAAGTTTCCCTTGAGCCTGTTGGTACATGTTCACAAGCTTTTGTGTCTTCAAGATACAGTCATAGTCACAGAGAAGTACAGCACAGAAACAGGCCCTTCAGCCCATCTAGTCCATGCTGAACTATTTAGACTCCCTACTCCCATCAACCTGTACTGGGACCATATCCCTCCATACCCCTCCCATCCACGTACCTGAACAAACTTCAATTAAATGTTGAAGTAAAGCTTGTATGTACAACTTGTGCTGGTAGCTCGTTCCACACTGTCACAGCCCTCTGGGGGAAGAAGTTTCTTCTTACGTTCCCCTTAATCTTTTCACCGTTCACCCTTAACACATGACCTCTAGTTGTAGTCCCACCCAACCTCAGTGGAAAAAGCCTTCTTGCATTTACCCTATCTATACCCTCATAATTTTGTATACCTCTATCGAATCTCCTCTCAATCTTCTATGTTCCAAGGAATAAAATCCTAACTTATTCAATCTTTCCTTGTAACTCAGGTCCTCTAGACCCACCAATATCCTTGTAAATTTTCACTGTACTCTTTCAACCTTATTTACATCTTTCCTGTTGATAGGTGACCAAAACTGCACACAGTACTCCAAATTAGTCCTCACCAATGTCTTATAAAACCGCAAACACGAGGAAATCTGCAGATGCTGGAACTTCAAGCAACACACATAAAAGTTGCTGGTGAACGCAGCAGGCCAGGCAGCATCTCTAGGAAGAGGTACGGTCGACGTTTCGGGCCAAGACCCTTGTCAGGACTAACTGAAAGAAGAGCTAGTAAGAGATTTGAAAGAGGGAGGGGGAGGGGGAGATCTGAAATGATAGGAGAAAACTGGAGGGGGAGGGATGGAGCCAAGAGCTGGACAGGTGATTGGCAAAAGGGATATGAGAGAATCATGGGACAGGAGGCCTAGGGAGAAAGAAAAGGGGGAGGGGGGAGAAAAGCCCAGAGGATGAGCAAGGGATATAGTGAGAGGGACAGGGGGAGAAAAAGGAGAGAGAGAAAAACATTGACTTCTCAAACTTCCGCTAATGCCCCACCTCCCCCTTGTACCCCATCCGTTATTTATTTATATACACACATTCGTTTTCTCTCTCTCCTTTTTGAGAGGAGATTTTTAATCTACTCAATGTTTTACTGTAATTGATTTACTTATTTATTATTATTATTTTTCTTCTTCTCTATTACGTATTGCATTGAACTGCTGCTGCTAGGTTAACAAATTTCACGACAGATGCCGATGATATAAAACCTGATTCTGATTCAGGTGTAAAGGAGAACAAAATAATTGTTCTCCGGATCCAATGCAGCATAAAAACGATAAATAACACAATAATACCACACTATACAAATGCATAAGATAGTTTATATACATTGATTGTACATAAAATAGGCTTGACACAGGAATGTTTGTACATCGGGTGACTCTGACAGGAAATGATAAAGTAGTGGTGGTTGGGGTGTGGAGGGGTGGGTTAGTGGGTGGAGGTGTTGATCAGCCTTACTGCTTGGGGAAAGTAACTGTTTTATCAGAATCAGAATCAGATGTAATAACACCAGCATATGTCGTGAAACTTGTGGTTCTGCGGCTGAGGTACATTGCAATACATAATAATAAAAAACTGTAAATTGTAGTGAGAAATATATAGACAGAGGCATGCAAAGGTCTGGGCACCCCCGGTCAAAATTTCTGTTACTGTGAATAGTTAAGTGAGTAGAAGATGAACTGATCTCCAAAAGTCATGAAGTTAAAGATGAAATATTCTTTTCAACATTTAAAGCAAGATTAGTACATTATTTTTCTTTTGTACAATTTTAGAGTGAAAAAAAGGAAAGGAGCACCATGCAAAGGTTTGAGCACTCCAAGAGGTTTGAGCTTTCAGATAACTTTTACCAAGGTCTCAGACCTTAATTAGCTTGTTAGGGCTATGGATTGTTCACAGTCATCGTTAGGAATGGCCAGGTGATGCAAATTTCAAAGCTTTGTAAATACCCTGACTCCTCAAACCTTGTCCCAACAATCAGCAGCCATGGGCTCCTCTAAGCAGTTGCCTAGTACTCTGAAAATTAAAATAAATGATGCCCACAAAGCAGGAGAAGGCTATAAGATAGCAAAGCATTTCCAGGTAGCCGTTTCCTCAATTCGTAATGTAATTAGGAAATGGAAGTTAACAGGAACGGTGGAGGTCAAGTTGAGGTCTGGAAGACCAAGAAAACTTTCCAAGAGAACTGCTTGTAGGATTGCTAGAAAGGCAAATCAAAACCCCCATTTGACTGCAAAAGACCTTCAGGAAGATTTAGCAGACTCTGGAGTGGTGGTGCACTGTTCTATTGTGCAGCGACACCTGCACAAATATGACCTTCATGGAAGAATTATCAGAAGAAAACCTTTCCTGCATCCTCACCACAAAATTCAGCATCAGAAGTTCGCAAAGGAACATCTAAACAAGCCTGATGCATTTTGGAAATAAGCCCTGTGGACTGATGAAGTTAAAATAGAACTTTTTGACCGCAATGAGCAAAGGTATGTTTGGAGAAAAAAGGGTGCAGAATTTCATGAAAAGAACACCTCTCCAACTGTTAAGCACGGGGGTGGATCGATCATGCTTTGGGCTTGTGTTGCAGCCAATGGCACAGGGAATATTTCACTGGTAGAGGGAAGAATGAATTCAATTAAATACCAGCAAATTCTGGAAGCAAACATCACACCGTCTGTAAAAAAGCTGAAGATGAAAAGAGGATGGCTTCTACAACAGGATAATGATCCTAAACACACCTCAAAATCCACAATGGACTACCTCAAGATGCGTAAGATGAAGGTTTGGCCATGGCCCTCACAGTCTCCTGACCTAAACATCATCGAAAATCTGTGGATAGACCTCAAAAGAGCAGTGCATGCAAGACGGCCCAAGAATCTCACAGAACTAGAAGCTTTTTGCAAGGAAGAATGGGCGAAAATCCCCCAAACAAGAATTGAAAGACTCTTAGCTGGCTACAGAAAGCGTTTACAAGCTGTGATACTTGCCAAAGTGGGTGTTACTAGATACTGACCATGCAGGGTGCCCAAACTTTTGTTTCGGGCCCTTTTCCTTTTTTGTTATTTTGAAACTGTAAAAGATGGAAATAAAAAAGTAATCTTGCTTAAAATATTAAAGAAATGTGTCATCTTTAACTTTTTATGCCTTTTGGAAATCAGGTCATCTTTTACTCGCTTAGCTATTTACAGTAACAGAAATTTTGACCAGGGGTGCCCAGATTTTGCATGCCACTGTATATTAAAGAAGTTAAATTAAATAAGCAGTGCAAAAATAGAAATAAAAAAGTAGTGAGGTAGTGTTCATGGGTTCAATGTCCATTCAGAAATCGGATGGCAGAGGGGAAGAAGCTGTTCCTGAGTTGAGTGTGGTGATCCTGACTTGTATATATGTAGCCTCTTCCCTGATGGGAGTGGGACATGAGCCCGAGGATGAGGGAGTGGGAGCCTTCATGATATTGCTGGACTTTCCCCACCACCTTTCTGTGTGTATGCCATTATATCTCCGCCACAGTAGCGTAACCGTCAGCATGACGCTATGATAGTCCGGGGCGTCGGAGTTTAGAATTCAATTCCGACGTCACCTGTAAGGAGTCTGTGCGCCCTCCCTGTGGAATGCTTGGGTTTCCCCCCGGTTCTCCAGTTTCCTCCCACAGACTGAAGACGTTACAGGTAGGATAATTGGTCATTGTAAATTGTGTCCTAATTAGGTTAGAGTTAAATTAGGGTTGCTGGGGCAGGCAGCTCGAAGGGCTGGAATGACCTACTCAGCGCAGTACCACGAGCTATATCTTATAATTAAATAATCATGTCCTTGATGACAGGTAGGCTGGTGCTGGTGAGGGTAGGCTTCTGCTCAATGGTCAAAAGTGGTGGGGATGGGAGGGTGTGTTTGATGAGAAAAGGGAATGAACTGGGTAGGAGGGGGGTCTTTGATTATGTTCAGATTCAGATTTATTTATCACAGGTACAGTGCTGTGCGGAAGTCTCAGGACTATGACATTTGTGTGCTTCAGACTTTTGCACAGTACTGCAGTGGCTTTGTCAATGTGGAGAGGAGAGCGAGTCGTAAATCTGGCGGGAACAAAGGATGTTGGGAATGGCGAGGGTACAGTGCCGCGGACAGCAGGGCGGTGCGGCAGAGAAGGGGTGCCAGGACAACAGAGTGGCAAGGCAGAGAAGGAGTGCCAGGACAACAGAGTGGCACAGGTGCAGACACACCCAGCCCTGAGACACCAGGCGAGGACAGTTCCTTCCAAACAGTAGGTGTATTGATCATTACAAAATAACCCATTTCCCAACCATGATTCCCCTCTCCCTGCCCCTTCCCGCTCTCAGTCCACAATAGAGACTCATATCAGAATCAGGTTTATCATCGCTCACATATGTCATGACATTTGTTTTTTCTTGTGGTAGCAGAACAGAGCAATACATAAAATTAGTACAGTACTGTGTAAAAGTCTTAGGCACTCTGGCTATCTATATGTGCCTTAGACTTTTGCACTGTATTGTATATCAGAAACTCCAAGAAGACCACAATGTTGTCGTAGGGTTTGTGTGCCTCACTGACCTGGAGAGCGATGCTGGCTGGAGTCAGGGCTTTGTGCTTTGGCTCTTGGAAGGGTCACCCATGCCAAACAGGTCAAAGGGTAGAGGCCAGACTGAGAGTGGTCCACCGGTCCTCCAGGTTCAGCGGTTCAGCTCTGAGTTAACAACCCTGACTTGTAAAACAAAATGGTTACAGAAACAGCAACAATGAATCCTTTTATATGTGAGTTTGACGGTATTCCTGAGTCTCCACCTGGGACTTGCATGACTGACAGTAGTGAAAACCGAGAGAAAGCTACTGACACGATGAAGGAAGCCCTGAACACCACCAGAGATGGAGGATCTTCATGGAGGGTCACAAAGGCCAGTGGCGTAATGGACAGTAGGTAAGTACACCAGAACATACTGTGAAATGTGTTGTTTGCATTAACAACCAATGCACCTAAGCATGTGTTAGCTGTTTTCCTGAGGCAGCGGGAATTGTAGTCAGAGTCCAGGGAGGGTAGCCCACGGTTTTCGTGATAGACTGGGCTGCGTCCACAGCTCTCTTCACAGTTCTGCACCTGTTGAGGTCAGCTCCCCCTGCACAGTTGCCACGGTGTCTGCTGGCCTGGGGTTTAATTGCCTCACTCTACAAGCACGGTTCTCCAGTAATTATTTGACTCCCTACTAAGTGACCTGCCGTTTACGCATTAAAATATGCATCTATTGCAATCAGCTTCCTTCGTCACCTTCAAAAGTCGAAAGGAATGCTCGGTTACCTCTTAATTAGCTAACTGGAGGTTGCTTTTGTAAATCACAGCCTGGGTGTTCACAGTGAGGCCTAGAACTGGAAGCAAACCAATATTTAAACCACTTCTAATTGCCACTAATTGATTTCTGTTTGCAGCCAG
Source organism: Mobula hypostoma (assembly GCF_963921235.1). Lineage (NCBI taxonomy): Eukaryota > Metazoa > Chordata > Chondrichthyes > Myliobatiformes > Myliobatidae > Mobula > Mobula hypostoma. The sequence goes on from NC_086124.1 coordinate 9,049,505, forward strand.
ATTTAATCCACAACCTGGAAGATGAGAGGCACATAAACTGTGCATTATGGCTTCCTTTATTATTAATATTGATCCAAATATGAAATGAGAATGATCGCTGGTGAGTCTCTCTACCAAGGACAGACAGTGCTTGAGAAGCTTAATAGCTCGCTCGTCACCACCTCAAAGCTAAAGGGAAGGTTCGTATTCCTGATGAAGGGTCTCATGATGTTTTGTATTTTTTGCACGTACAATTGGGTGGCGGGCTGGATATACGTCTCTACCAAAGGAGGCGTAAGACGCTCCCTCCCTCTGCTCGCCTGCAGGTCATCCTTGGGCAAGCGCCCCGATCAGGGTCACGTGAAACCATGGGAGCAGGTGGTGGATGGTCGTATGGGCATCACAAATCCTGGTTATGCGACCACTGACTCCAGGCAGACAATCTCTGAAGAGTACTGATTACAGCTGGGTTCACCCGTCTTGTAAAGACACTGCCCAGAAGAAGGCAATGGCCCTGTAACTCAGGTCCGCCAATATATAGAAGGCCACATCGGGAGCACCGGAAGCAGTATATCACCCCAGCCGACTCACAGGTGAAGTGTCACCTCACCTGGAAGGACTGTCTGGGGCCCTGAATGGTGGTAAGGGAGAAAGTGTAAGGGCATGTGTAGCACTTGTTGCGCTTACAAGTGCTACACTTACGGCTGGGGTGATATACTGCGTCCAGTGCTCCCGATGTGGCCTTCTATATATTGGCAAGACCCGACGCAGACTGGGAGATCGTTTCACTGAACACCTATGCCCTGTCCGCCAGAGAAAGCAGGATCTCCCAGTGGCCACACATTTTAATTCCACATCCCATTCCCATTCTGATATGTCTATCCACGGCCTCCTCTACTGTAAGGATGAAGCCACACTCAGGTTGGAGGAACAACACCTTATATTCCATCTGGGTGGCCTCCAACCTGATGGCATGAACATTGACTTCTCAAACTTCCACTAATGCCCCACCTCCCCCTTGTACCCCTTCTGTTATTTATTTATATATACACATTCTTTTTCTTTCTCTCCTTTTTCTCCCTCTGTCCCTCTGACTATAACCCTTGCCCATCTTCTGGGTGTTTCCCCCCCCTCCCCCTTTTCTTTCTCCCTGGGCCTCCCGTCCCATGATCCTCTCATATCCCTTTTGCCAATCACCTGTCCAGCTCTTGGCTCCATCCCTCCCCCTCCTGTCTTCTCCTATCATTTTGGATCTCTCCCTCCCCCTCCCACTTTCAAATCTCTTACGAGCTCTTCTTTCAGTGAGTCCTGACGAAGGGTCTCGGCCCGAAACGTCGACTGTACCTCTTCCTAGAGATGCTGCCTGGCCTGCTGTGTTCACCAGCAACTTTGTTGTGTGTGGCTTGAATTTCCAGCATCTGCAGATTTCCTCGTGTTTATGTATTTATATATTTTTATTAATATTGTGTTCCCTATCATTTTTTGAGCTGCATAGGGATCCAGAGTAAAAATTATTTTACTTTCCTTTACACTTGTGTACTGGAAAGGACTGTTTATTTTCTTTTGTAGGTGCTGCCTGTCCTGCTGTGCTCACCCAGTATTTTGTGTGTGTGTGGGTGTAAATATACAATATCTGCAGAATCCCTCTTGTGTCTCACAGTCTCCTTTGCTTGGTGCTTCAGTAGAGCGTAGACCACGACAGCACATGTTTGTGGCAGCAGTACAGTGCAATAAATAAGTACTATAGTACTGTGCAAAAGTCTTCGGCACCCTAGCTATATATCGTATACAAACAGTTGTCACAGGAAAGCAGCATCCATCATCGGGTGACCCCCAGCACCCAGGACAAGCTCTCTTCTCACTGCTGCCATCAGGAAGCCGCAGGACTCTCACCACCAGATTCAGGAACAGTTATTAACCTTCAACCATCAGGCTCTTGAATCAGAGGGGAAAACTTCAATCAACTTCACTTGCCCCATCATTGAAATGTTCCCACAACCTGCGGACTCATTGTCAAGGGCTCTTCATCTCATGTTCTTGGTATTTATTGGTTATTTATTTATTATTTTTCTTTCCTTTTGTATTTGCACAGTTTGCTGACTTTTGCACACTGGATGAATGCCCAAATTGTTGCAGTCTTTCTTTGATTCTGTTATGGTTATTATTTTCGATTTACAGAGTATGTCCAAAAGACAATGAATCCCAGGTTTGAATATGGTGACATATATGTACTTCGATAAATAAATTTACCTTGAACTTTGTTCTGCCAAGCATTGCGGGCATCCGACGTTGGCACCAGAGCGTGTGGCGAGAGTTGCGGGCTGCCCCCAGCACACCTGTAGGTTGACTTGGCTGTTAACACAACCAACACATCTCCCGATATGTTTCGTTGTACATGTGATAAATAAGCGAATCTGAGTTTGAATCTATTTTCATTGCTTGGAAAACTTTTTGAATATTATTTTTTTAAAAGCTTCCTGCAAGGGCATCCACTTTCAATGATAAATTGCAACTAAATTGGTAAAGGCAATAATGTCTCTACAGTCAAAATTACTCTCAACCGTCCACATTTTTATGACCATGATTTTCCTCTCAAGTTTCCCAGCCATGCAATGGATTATGATGCTCTGTTATGCATTCATAAGCAGATGCAGCTAGCCAGTAGCCTGCATTTACATTTTGAATGTCATATTTCCAAAGTAATGCACACAAAATGCTGGAGGAACTCGGCAGGTCAGGCAGCATCTATGGAGAAGAGTAAACTGTTGACATTTCGGGCCGAGACCCTTCTTCAGGACTGGAAATGAAGGTGGAAGATGCAGAATAAAAAGATGGGGGGGGAGAGGGGAAGGAGGATAGCTAAATGGTAGGTAGGAAAGTTAAAGGGCTGGAGAGGAAGGAATCTGATAGGAGAGGAGAATGGACTGCAGGAGAAAAGGAAGGAGGAGGGGACCCAGGGGGAGGTGATAGGCAGGTGAGAAGAGGTAAAAGGCCAGAGTAGGGAACAGAAGAAAAGGGGAGGGGGAGGGAAAGATTTATCTACCAGAGGGAGAAATCAATATTCATGCCTTGGGACTGGGGGCTAACTGGATGGAATATGAACTGTTGGTCCTCCACCCTGACGGTAGCCTCATCTTGGCACAGGTGGAGGCCATGGACCAACATGACGAAACTGGAATGGGAATCGGAATTAACATGTTTGGCCACCGGGAAGTTCGGCTTTTGGCTGACGAAGCGGAGGTGCTCGAGATGTTAACGAAAGGAAGCATACTGATAACATCTTAAAACTAGTGCAGATTTATAACAATGTATAAGTAAATAATTTCTGAAGTAGATATTTGGAGATTTGTTCCTGTCATTGCTGGGCGTCACTGTAACGCAGTGGTTAGCGCGACACTGTTACAGCTCAGGGCGTTCCGGACTTTGGAATTCAATTCCAGCACCGCGTGTAAGGAATTTGTACATTCTCCTAGGGAACTGTGTGAGTTTTCTCTGTGTGGTCCAGTTTCCTCCCACAGTCCACAGTCCGAAGCCCAGTTAGTAGGTTAATCGGTCATTGTAAACTGTCCCGTGATTAGGCAAGGTTTAAGTAGGCGGGCTGCAGAACGGTGCGGTTAATTGGGCTGGAAGGGCCGGTACTGTGCTGTATCTCTGAATAAAATAAATAACTGCTACACTACGTAGCCGGCCGGTGGTGTAGTGGCATTGGCACTGGACTTCGAGGCGAGCGGTCACGGGTTCGAATCCGGCCGGCTCCTTACACGCTTCCCATCCAACAACTGACAGCGTCACCACAGGAATCCACGGGAAAAGAGGAAAAAGCGACATCCAAAGAACACATGGAGGAGAGACGTTGAGGCTGAAATCAGATGATAGCAACACTGCTGGTCCGCCCTGGAGAAAGTGACTGAGAGTAGAGGACAATGGAGACAGAAGGTCATCGATGGCCAATACTCCACTGGGAACTAAGGGCACAAGGAGAAGAAGATAGAGAGGGCAAGTGTACCCTATAAACGTGAGGTGATGCACCTCGGTAGGGTAAGTGTACCCCATAAGCGTGAGGTGGTGCACCTCGGTAGGGTAAGTGTACCCCATAAACGTGAGGTGGTGCACCTCGGTAGGACAAGTGTACCCCATAAACGTGAGGTGATGCACCTCGGTAGGACAAGTGTACCCCATAAACGTGAGGTGGTGCACCTCGGTAGGACAAGTGTACCCCATAAACGTGAGGTGGTGCACCTCGGTAGGGTAAGTGTACCCCATAAACGTGAGGTGGTGCACCTCGGTAGGGTAAGTGTACCCCATAAACGTGAGGTGATGCACCTCGGTAGGACAAGTGTACCCCATAAACATGAGGTGATGCACCTTGGTAGGACAAGTGTACCCCATAAACGTGAGGTGATGCACCTCGGTAGGACAAGTGTACCCCATAAACGTGAGGTGATGCACCTCGGTAGGACAAGTGTACCCCATAAACGTGAGGTGGTGCACCTCAGGAGGGCAAATGCAAGGAGTCGGTACACTGTTAAGGGCAAGATTCTTAACAGTGTTGCTGAGCAGAGAGATCTTGGGATCCAAATGGCTGCACAGGTCGATGAGGTGGTTAAGAAAGCTGATGGAATGCTCGCTTTTATTAGCTGAGGCAATGAGTCAAGAGGTTATGTTGTAACTCTGTAAAACACTGGTTAAGCCACATCTGGAGTATTACATACAGTCCTGGTCGCCCCACTATGGGAAGGATGTTGAGGCTTTGGAGAGGATGCAGAAGAGGTTCACCAGGGTGGTCCCTGGTTTAGAAGGCATGTGCTATCATGGGAGGGTGGATAAACTTGGGTTGTTTTCTCTGGAACAGCAGAGAATGAGGGGAACACACATCAAAGTTGCTGGTGAACGCAGCAGGCCAGACAGCATCTGTAGGAAGAGGTACAGTCGACGTTTCAGGCCGAGACCCTTCGTCAGGACTAACTGAAGGAAGAGTTAGTAAGAGATTTGAAAGTGGGAGGAGGAGGGGGAGATTCAAAATGATAGGAGAAGACAGGAGGGGGAGGGATAGAGCCGAGAGCTGGACAGGTGATTGGCAAAGGGGATACGAGAGGATCATGGGACAGGAGGTCCGGGAAGAAAGACGGGGGGGGGGCGGAACCCAGAGGATGGGCAAGGGGTATAGTCAGAGGGACAGAGGGAGAAAAAGGAGAGTGAGAGAAAGAATGTGTGTATAAAAATAAATAACAGATGGGGTACGAGGGGGAGGTGGGGCATTAGCGGAAGTTAGAGAAGTCGATGTTCATGCCATCAGGTTGGAGGCTACCCAGACAGAATATAAGGTGTTGTTCCTCCAACCTGAGTGTGGCTTCATCTTTACAGTAGAGGAGGCCGTGGATAGACATGTCAGAATGGGAATGGGACGTGGAATTAAAATGTGTGGCCACTGGGAGATCCTGCTTTCTCTGGCGGACAGAGAATGAGGGGAGATCTGATCGAGGTTTACAAGATTATGAGAGGTGTAGATAGAGCAGACAGACAGTATCTGTTTTCCAGAGTTGAGATATCTAATACCAGAGGCCATGCATTGAAGGTGAGAGGGGTAGGTTCAAGGGGTACGTGAGGAGTAAGTATTTTACTTAGAGAGTGGTCAATGCCTGGAATGCGCTGCCTCGTATGGTGGTAGCGGCAAATACATTCGAAGCTTTTAAGAGATGTTTGGATAGGCACATGGGTGTAAGGAATTTGGGGGGAATATGGACATGGTGTGGGTAGGAGGGATTAGTGTTTGAGTGCTTTTGATTTGCTTTTTAGCGGAACTGGCACAACACTGAGAGCCTATTCCTGTGCTGTACTCTTCTACGTATACATTCTTATTCTCAGATCCCTCACACCGCAGGGCAGCAGCTCAACTAACCCCGTCACTTGCACCCAGATCTGCAGCCAAAAACCCTGGAAAGCAAACCAGTCCTGTCCTGGATACATGCAGATATATGCAATGCGCCGCGGTACCTGTGCCAAAAAAACACGAGTCAGTCATTACTGAGCTAATATACACCCCAGAGATGATTTAATGGCAAAAGCTTAAATGTTTTTGAAGAAGAATAAAAATGATTTTTCAAGTTAAGCCATTTTTCCATTGAAATGAATGTGCCTGCTGAGTTTTGCAAATTACCTCAATTAATAAGAATAAACATTACTGCTCTGCAGTTTTCATTTTGCCCAAAATCAAATGCATGCATTTTTAAAAATTCATTCCACAGTTTAGGCAAGGTCTTAGCCAGAACAGAAACTGGAAATAATTCGCAAGATGTGTAGCTCAGGAGGTTGATGGTTGGATTGAGTTCTCTGATCTTGGCAATTTACTTGCAAATGTTTCGTCACCACGTCAGGAGACATCATCAGTGCACTGATGATTGTGGAGTTCCCTCCAAATGCTTGGCCTTTTCAATCAGGTGACTGAACGCCATTTTGGAAACTAAAATGTGATGTGGGGAGGAAGTCTCATCTCTGACTGGCTGTGTGGTGAAGCTCGTGTGTTGTGGTCAAGCGTTTTGCCCTTCTCAGCTCAATTGGCTGTAAAGAGACATGACCAAGTCTCCCTGGTCTCCATTGAATTGAATTGACTTTATTTCTTACATCCTTCACATACAAGAGGAGTAAAAATCTTAATGTTATGTCTCCGTCTAAATGTGCAATGTCATAGTAATTTATAATAATTTATAATAAATAGAACAGTCAATGTAACATAGAAATATGCTCAAATCAGCGTGAGTTAATCAATCTGATGGCCTGGTGGAAGAAGCTGTCCCAGAGCCTGTTGGTCCTGGCTTTTATGCTGCGGTACCGTTTCCCGGATGGCAGCAGCTGGAACAGTTTGTGGTTGGGCTGACTTGGGTCCCCAATGATCCTTCGGGCCCTCTTCTCACACCTGAATAAATGTCCCGAATCATGGGAAGTTCACAGCTACAGATGCGCTGGGCTGTCCGCACCACTCTCTGCAGAGTCCTGCAATTAAGGGAGGTACAGTTCCCATACCAGGCAGTGATGTAGCCAGTCAGCATGCTCTCAATTGTGCCCCTGTAGAAAATTCTTAGGGTTTGGAGGCCCATACCAAACTTCCTCAACCATCTGAGGTGAAAGAGGTGCTGTTATGTCTTTTTCACCACACAGCTGGTGTATACAGACCACGTGAGGTCCTCGGTGATGTGTATGCTGAGGAACTTAAAGCTGTTCACCCTCTCAGCCCCAGATCCATTGATGTCAACAGGGGTTACCCATCTCTATTCCTCCTGTAATCCACAACCAGCTCCCTTGTTTTTGTGACATTGAGGGAGAGGTTGTTTTCTTGACACCGCTGTGTCAGAGAGATGACTCAGTGAGCCCCTCTCGATCTACCCATGAAGGTCGAGAGGGGCACAAATGTGACTGGGCACTAGTGAAAGTCATGGCGCAAATCAATACGCGGCATGTAAGAGAATTCCTAGAAGCGTGGTTTTCCGTGAACAATTCTGTAAACAATCACGTACTCATGAGCCAATGCGGCCTGAAATCACAGGGTCATCTGGAGCTGTGAGAGTCTGTGAAAGTGCTTCCATGTTTTGACTGTCAAAGTGATCATAAAAGGGATTGAGCTCATTTGGAAGCAAAGCCTGGTTCTCACCTATGTCGCTTGGTTTCACTTTGCATTCAAGCCCTGCCACGGCTGTCGAGCATTCGTCAGTGATTCAAGATTGGTCCCGAATTGCCACTTCGCACATGAGCTGGCATTCTGGGGATTATAACTGGACCTCTGGTACTTAACTTGGTCACCAGCCCTGAAGGCCTCTGATCTGGCCCTCAGCAGACTGCCGATCTCTCGGTTCATCCAGGCCTTCTGGTTAGGGAAGAGTCTGAATGATTTTGTGGGGACACACTCGTCTTTGACTGCTTTTATAATGCACATGAGGACTGTGGTGCATTGATTCAGATCCGCTGATGAGTTTTTGAACATGGCCCAGTCTAGCACTCTCTCTCCCCCCATCTTCCCCTACTTCCCCACCCCCTGCCCCCCCCTCTCTCTCTCTCTCTCTCTCTCTCTCTCTCTCTCTCTCTTCCCCCCCCCACTCATACAAACTGGAATGTTATTTTATGCTGTCTAAGTGTGTGTTTAACAAAGTGGCAACATTGTGGAAACCTCTCATTCAATTTGTTTTCAATACTGCAAAACAAATATTGCATTTTAAGCACTTATGATTTTTTAAGTTAGCCCTGTGGAGCTGTCACAGCCATGCACTGCCATTCACACAATGAATAATTAAAGCTACTCTACTAAGTGGCCAGCTAACTCAGTTAAAACTTACACATTACTACAGAGAAATCCCTAGGGAAGGCATTCATTCCATTTTTAGCATCTATAAGTCCTTCCTCATATATGGTAAGAGTCTTAGTGAAAAAATAGAACTAAACAGAAAATTTAAAAGCAGATGTAATTAATGTGATGTATCTCTGTAAAAGATCTATCAATCATCAACAAAAATCTTACTTTTATTTAGCATCCATAAAATAGCAAAATATTTCTACGTGTTTTAAAGAAAGTATTGCCTGATCTCTCAGGACTATGTGACCAGGTTTGGCTCTGGCTCCAACTACAAGCACAGTGGGTCATATCTTAAATAACAACCGGTTGGAGTACAAGAATGAGATAAAGAGCCTAGAAGAGCCTAGTGACATGGTGTCACAACAGCAACGTTTCCCTCAATGTCAACAAATCGAAAGAGCTGGTCACTAAGTTCAGGAAAGGGGGTGGTACGCATGCTTGAGTTTACATCAATGGTACTAATGTCGAGAGGATTGAAAGTTTCTAGTTCCTAGGAGTGAACATCACAGGAATCAAACTCCCTTCTATGGACTCCATGCCGCCCCAGTGAAGCAGCCAACAAAATCAAAGACTCCAACCCCGCAACCATTCTCTTTTCTCCCAGTGGCCACACATTTTAATTCCACGTCCCATTCCCATTCTAATATGTCTATCCACGGCCTCCTCTACTGTAAAGATGAAGCCACACTCAGGTTGGAGGAACAACACCTTATATTCCGTCTGGGTAGCCTCCAACCTGATGGCATGAACATTGACTTCTCAAACTTCTGCTAATGTCCCACCTCCCCCTCGTACCCCATCCGTTATTTATTTATATACACACATTCTTACTCTCTCTCTCCTTTTTCTCCCTCTGTCCCTCTCACTATACCCCTTGCCCATCCTCTGGGTTTCCCCCCTCCCTCTTTTCCCTCTCCCTACGCCTCCTGTCCCATGATCCTCTCATATCCCTTTTGCCAATCACCTGTCCAGCTCTTGGCTCCATCCCTCCCCCTCCTGTCTTCTCCTATCATTTTGGATCTCCCCCTACCCCTCCCACTTTCAAATCTCTTACTAGCTCTTCCTTCAGTTAGTCCTGACGAAGGGTCTCAGCCTGAAACGTCGACTGTACCTCTTCCTAGAGATGCTGCCTGGCCTGCTGCGTTCACCAGCAACTTTTATGTGTGTTGCTTGAAATTCCAGCATCTGCAGATTTCCTCGTATTTGCTGTCTACTCTCCAATTGGTGTCAAACTTAGTTTGATAATCATTCTGGTTGGCAAATTGGGTTATTATGGGAACTGCTCTCAGGGCCTCATGACCTGGACAGTTGATTGGCAAAAGGGATATGAGAGGATCATGGGACAGGAGGCTTAGGGAGAAAGAAAAGGGGGAGGGGGGAAAAACCCAGAGGATGGGTAAGGGGTATAGTGAGAGGGACAGAGGGAGAAAAAGGAGAGAGAGAGTAAGAATGTGTGTATATAAATAAATAACGGATGGGGTACGAGGGGGAGGTGGGACATTAGCAGAAGTTTGAGAAGTCAATGTTCATGCCATCAGGTTGGAGGCTACCCAGACGGAGAGTAGACAGCTTGGACTGTGAGATCGAGACTCTTCAAATATTCTTTTCTAGAATATCCCTCCATATTCCATATTTCCACATTACCACACAGGAAGCCATATACTGTGCCATGGGCCAGCACTTGGTAGTGCCTCCGACAAACAGAAAGGATGAAAGCTACATTTCAAATGTAATGTAATATAGTAAATGTAATGTTACTAAACAATGAACTACGCTGGACAACAAAGATTTTGCTTCCTGAATACTTTTGGGCTGATGATCATGAAAATCACCATGAAATTTTCCTATCATGCAGTTTTTTTAATCGCCTACATTTGTTATTTCAATTCATCATTTAAATCAATTAAAATGTTGTCCACATGTAATACTGAATCACTAAAGATTCATTTTCTGCATTCCCATTTAGGCTTCTTCCCTGCAAATCTGGGCGTTGTCAGTGACCAGTGTAAGGGGTTTCTTCTTTTATGTTACTGCGTAGGCTAATTAAAATGGGTTCTTTGTTATGTTATAATTAAAATGGATTCTTTGTTATGTTAAATGCTGAGAAAGTCCTCTCACTAGCAGCTTGTTTGGGTTATATTATTGATAATAGGACGAACGAACCAATTGGGATAGATGTTATTCTTTCTAGTGTGTCTGTAAGTTATTGTGATGCATGGGTTTTTGGGCAGAAGGCACGAGAGAGAGAGAGAGAGGGGATGGACAAGGTGCTGTGAGCCGGCGAACGGGGTCGGACCCCGAGCAGGAGTCCGAGGCTCAGGGTCTTCGGCGAGGAGAGGAGGTGGAGACAGACTGGTGTGGAGCGTCTGGTTGACCACTGTGGGTGGTCCCAGGCGGCGGGTCGAAGTGGTCAGAGGGGATCGAATGGTGAAGAGAGGATCGTTACTAGAGCTCCAACTGTTTGTGCACGGAGAGACTGAACTTTGATAAGTGTGGCACCTTTTATTTTTCTTTTATATTTTATCTCTATTAATTATATAGTTCCAGTAATATCTATAAACTGTAATTCAATTAGTCGTCTCTGGTGTATTGTCTGTTATATGGCGAGGTGGGGTACATCACACAGCATCCACACACTTATTTACCCAGTTTGGCGGGGCCGAGGGCTGTTTCCCTAGCCGACAGCGAGTTGAGCGACCCTGAGGCTTGCCAGGAGGGGTACACGAGCATGGTGTAAGGTTTCACCAGGACATTGCGGTCACGGAGAAACGGTATCAGGGCAACTGGAATCCATCAATGTTGGCTGATTATTGTTGGACACAAGCGAGAAGCCTCAGACACTGAGTGCAAATGAAAATCACCAACAAACATTTTTAGCTTAGTTGAACTATTGCAAACAATCAGCACTGTGGTACAATTAAGCACATCATATTCAATAAAAGTTAATTTCGTGTTTCTGAAAATCCCTATGTGATACAAGTAGTCTGAAATTATATTTGTGTTCAGCTTCAAGTGGTCTATCATAACCACAAAAAGATTCTGAGGGTAAAATTTGCTGTCAAGTGCTATCTGACCAATTGTGCCACTTATTCTCAGTACTCCTTATAGACAAGGGGTTCCAATCCTTTTTTATGCCATGGACTAATACCATTAAGCAAGAGGTCCATCCATGGACTGCAGGTTGGGAACCCCTGCTAAAGAGTCTTTGAGAGACTGTATTTCCTCTTTAATGACCAATAACTTCTATCCTGGTTTTGGGCAGGCAGTTTACTGAAGCTCACCTTTGTTGGTATGGGTAAGTTGGCTAATTTCATTAATTTGTCCTCGGCAGTATAAATATGCTGTTGCTAATATTATATTAAGAGAGACAAATGCTTTCATAATTTCACCATTCTTCAAAGCCGTTAGTTCTTAATTTTCCTCGATGGTTATTCTTAATTGAGTTGTTGCATTATTCAGCAGCTCTTGGTCCTCAAGATGCAGAAAGCTTTCAAAGAATTACAGCAGGATGTTAACCAACATGTTAACATCACTAGGTTCAGGAATAGTTACTACCTTTCAACCATCGAACGCCTGAACCAGCGTGGATAATTTCACTCACCTCAACACTGAAATGATTCCACAACCCGTGGGCTCAATTTCAATGACTCTACAACTCGTGTTCTCAGTGTTATTTACTTATTTGCTTGTTTGTTCATTATGTTTTTATCATTTGGACAGTTTGTGCTCTCTTGCACATTGGTCATTTGTCAGTCATTGTGCACAGTTTTTCCACGATTCGATTGTGTTTCTTTGTTCTTTCAGAATCAGGTTTATAACACTGGCATATATTTGTTGAAATGCAGCAACAGTACAATGCAATTATGACTGCAGTTACAGTTGCGGATCCTGCAACCCACCTGGGTTGTAGGGGCGCTCTGCAGGTGAGTGCAATGCATACAGTAATAATAAAAACTGTCAAGCAGTGAGGTAGTGTTCATGGGTTTAATGTCCATTCAGAAATCGGCTAGCAAAGGGGAGGAAGCTTTTTGTAAATCACTGAGTGTGTGTGTCTTCAGGCTTTTGTACCTCCTTCTTGATGGTAGCAATGAGAAGAGGGCATGTCCTGGGTGATGGGGGTATGGGGGTCCTTAACGATGGATTCCACCTTTTTGAGGCATGGCTCCTTGAAGACATCCATCATGGAGCTGACTGAGTTTTCTAACTTTCTGCAGCTAATTTTGATTCTGTGCAGTGGCTCCTCCTCCCCCCATACCAGACGGTTGTGCAGCCAGTAATAATGCTATTCGTGGTACATCTTTCGAAATTTGCGAGTGTCTTTGGTGACGTACCAAATCTCCTCAAACTCCCTATGAAATATAGCCACTGTTGTGCTTTCTTAGCAACTGCATCAATATGTTGAGCCTGGGATAAATCCTCAAAGATGTTGAAGTTGCTCACTCTCTCCACTTCTGATCCCTCTATGAGCATTGGTGTGCATTCCCTCATCTTACCCTTTTTGATCTCCATAATTAATTCTTTGGTCTTACTGAAATTGAGTGCAAAGTTGTTGCTATGACACCACTTAACTAGCTGATGTGTCTCCCTCCTATAGGCCCTCCTGTCACAGTCCGAAATTCTGCCAACAATAGTTGTGCCATCAGCAAATTTATAGATGGCATTTGAGCTGCTCCTAGCCACACAGTCATGGGTGTAGAGAGAGTAGAGTAGTGGGCTAAGCACACATCCCTGAGGTGTGCCAGTGATGATTATCAACAAGGTGGAGATGTTATTTCCAATTGCACAGACTGTGGATTTTCGGTGAGGAAGTTGAGGATCTACTGTGAATGCCTACAAGAAAATGAATTTTGGGTTAGTGTATGGTGACATATATGTACCTTGACAATAAAATTACTTTGAACTTTTGAACTTTGAAATGAAGTTCAATGCAGATAAATGTGAGGTTGTGCATTTTAATGGAGAGACAAGAGAAGTTACTTCTTAGCCGGAAGATGTGCTCCCAGGTGGAGTAAGGTAACAGAAGCATAAAAGCACATAAATCATTAAAGGCTGCACCATGGTAAGACCAAACCACAAACGGAACACTGTGGTGTCTTTCCACAGGAAGACAAACAAACATTTGTAGAGGTTGCACTCAGAGTCAATGTCAAGTTTGTTGTCATGTGCACAGAAAATGGGTGTACTGGGGCAGTGAAATTCTTACTTGCAGCAACATCACAGGTGTGTAGCATCGAGTAAACAGCATTCACAGAGCGGTAGTGTCATAGAAAAGTACAGCACAGAAACAGGCCCCTCAGCCCATCTAGTCCGTGCCAAGCCATTTTAACTGCCTGCTCCCATCAACCTGCACGGGGACCATAGCCCTCCATACCCCTACCATCCATGTACCTATCCGAACTTCTCTTAAAGGGTGAAATTGAGCTGGCATGCACCACTTGTGCTGGCAGCTCGTTCCACACTCTCATCACACTCTGTGTGAAGAAGTTTCTTCTTATGTTCCCCTTAAACCCCGGTGAAAAATGATATCGTATCTGTTAAATAGGGGCTGTGGACAATTCTGATTTGATGGAGAATGGACGTGAAAGCACAGAGGAACATCTGGCGAAATTTCTGAAATGCCTGTTCGCTGCTGTTGTTACTGTGTGGTCGGGAATCTTTCGGAGGGTAGGCCTCAAAATCCCCGGCCTTGCCTGTTTTTGGCGACCGAGAAGGAGGTCGAATCGTTCGGACAGAGATGGTGCTCAGTACTTGGTGTCAGAGGGCTGATCACAGCTCGAAGTTTTTGGATGACTTAGAGTCGGATTGTGGTCGGCATTGCAGGGAGAGTTTTTCTTCCTTCTCCTGTCTGCGTGAGATGTGGGACATTTGAGAAACTTTGAACTTTACTGTACTCATGGACTTCTTCATCAAGTTATGGTATTGTTACACTGTTTGTAACTATATGTTATAATTATGTGGTTTTGTCAGTTTTTCAGTCTTGGTTTGTCCTGTATTTTGTGATATCACACCAGAGGAAATAACGTATCATTTCTTAATGTATGCATTACTAAATGACAATAAAAGAGGACTACGTGTCTTCATAATCATAACTTCTCACCTTTCTCCCTTAACCCATGACCTCTAGTTGTAGTCCCACCCAACCTCAGTGGAAAAAGCCTGCTTGCATTCACCCTATCTATACCCCTCATAATTTTGTATAACTCTATCAAATCTCCGCTCAATCTTCTGCATCCCAAAGAATAAAGTCCTAACCTATCCTTCCTCACAACATTTATCAAAGTAATGAATTCAGATATTTTGTTTGAATGATAATTAAACTTCATTTGATTTGATTTTTTGATTTGTTTTAGTAAGACTCCTAAATGGTTCCCAGGTGCAATAAGATAGACTCTTGACCTCACAATCTACCGCATTTGGATCTTACACCTTATTGTTACCATCACTGGCACTTTATCTGTAGCTGTTACGCTTTATTCTGCTTTGGAGCTAAGGAGAATGAGAGGTGACTTGACTGGTCGCAGCCCTCAGAAACTGGAGATGAGTTTTCTTGCAATTGTGGTATTGAAGGTGGAAAAGTAAACTATAGTCTAAGGAAAATGTCTTTACTGACCTACAACCATCTCTGGAGCATCCAGACCACGATTTTCAGCAAATACCCTACCAGCTGATCTGCGCAGGATCTGAGGACATGGTTCAAAGGTTCAAAGGTACACTTAATGTCAGACAAATGTAAACAATATACATCCTGAAATTCTTTTTCTTCGCAAACATCCACGAAAACAGAGGAGTGCCCCAAAGAATGAATGACAGTTAAGTGTTAGAATGCCCAAAGCCCCTCCCCAGCTCCTCCCACCAATCACTGATGAAGATTTTCTTGTGAATGCTGTTTATCCGATGCTCCGTGCCTGTGATGTTGCTAAGTTTATCATTGCACCAGTGCATGGGACAATAAACTCGATATTAGACTTTATGCTTTCTTTGACTTCAAAGTTCAAAGTATATTAATTGTCAAACTATGCATGCTATATACAACCTTGAGGTTCGTCTCCTTACTGGCAACTACAAAACAGGAAACCCAGAAGAATAAAAAGAATGACAAACGTGCAGAGAGAGAAAAAAAAATAAATCAGGCAAAGAATAAAAGTAAGCAAATAACATTTAGAACGGAAGTGAGTCCTCAGACACGAAGCCCGGAGCAAAAGGAGCAGGCCCACAGCCTGGGCTTCAGTTCAGCACCCAGCACAGCAAATGTTGCCAAGCCTGGAACAGGCCCACAGCCTCAACCTTAGTGTGGTGCAGAGCAGCGAGTGGAACCAGCCCAGCCCTCGCCTCTGGTCCCATCAACCTTCCTCTTCAATCCATCCGGCCTAGCTCCCGGGTCATCCAAACATCGGGTCGTCCCTGGCCCAACGTTTGCTCTCTAGAAGACACCCCTTGGTTCCTGAACTAGCACGCTGGCAGTCACTGTCTCGCTTTAACTTTGATAAGCATTGCTTCTGTGTCCATATATGTGTCATTCAATACTAATGGGCAATATCTAAAATCTTTTTGTCTTTGAATGCACATAGACCTTTACATGTTGTTTCCATTCTTTACATCTTTTATTGTAAACAAGGACGAAATGCTGAGGCTTTATACGGTGTTGATCAGACTGCACTTCGAGCATTGTCAGCAGTTTTAGACCCCACGTCTAACAAAGGATGTGCTGGCATTGAAGAGGATCCAGAGGAGATTTGCGAGAACGAAGCCAGGAATGAAAGGGTTAATGTATGCGGAGCATTTGATGGCTTTGTGCCTGTGCTCGCTGGAGTTTAGAAGAATGAGGGGGATATCTCATTGAAAGCTCATTGAATGGCCTAGAAAGAGTGGATGTGGAGAGGATGTTTCCTATATTGGGAGAATCTATGACTAGAAGCACAGCCTCAGATTAGGAGGACGCCCCTTTAGAATAGACAGGAAGAGGAATTTCTTTAGCCAGAGGGTTGTGGATCTGTGGAATCCATTGCCACAGAAGGCTGTCATTTAAAGCAGAAGTTGACTAGTAGGCTGCCTAAAATGGAGAAGGCAGAGGAACAGGTTTGAGAGGGATAATAAATCAGCCATACTGGAATGGAGGAGCAGACTTGATGGGCCAAATGGCATAGTTTACTCCTGTGTCTCATGGTCATGGTAAAGAGGAAGGGCATTGTTAAAAAGGAATACTATCTGCTCTAATCCTTTCTCCGAGTTTTGGTGTTCAATCTGTCTCAAGAAAGCTCAAGAAAAATTCTAACAATGTGTGCGTTAGCAGGTTAATTGATCATACGGGTGTAATCGGGCGTTGCGGTCTGTTTGGGCCTGAAGGGACTGTTACCGTGCTGTATCTCTGAAAGACTAACATATCAAAACAAAGTTCAGGAATTGCAAACTCGAGCAAAGAATGGAAATGAGTGCTATTGTCTCCACCTCCCCCCACCCAACCCCCAAGTCCTGTTACATGCTTTGATTAGCACTAGAATCGTCCCTTGGCACTATTCCCTTAACCATTTCATTAACATTACTTTAGTTCTCCTGTTAAATGTAAATACCCAGGCCGTGCCAGAGGAGATTATTCTGATTTATTGGTCACAAATTAGAATTTATTTTATATGTCAATTTGAGTTAGGGGAAGGGATGTGGATTCCTCAGGCTCTTCTACGAGGGAGTCCAGGCTTCTGAAGACGCTTTAGAATTTATTTGTGATTTGTATATTTCAGTTGTTTCAGGATAAAAGTAATTGATGCTGCTGTTATTGCATTGTCTGCGTCCTATGTGTCCTGCCTTAATCTTCCCACCTCCCTCTCTCGCGCTCTCCATAGACCATGACTATCAAAGACAAGTACAGATCAGGGAGAAGCACCTGAACTAACTCTTTCTTAGTGTGATCTAATTAACCACATTCCTCCGTACTTTCACCTTCAAATGCTTTTCCAATTCCCTTTGGAAAGTTACTGCTTCACCATTCTCTCAGGTGGAGCATTCCTGATCGTAACAATTCAGAAACTGAATCAGGTTTAATATCACTGGCATATGTCGTGAAATTTGTTAACTTTGTGGCAGCAGTACAATGCAATACATGATAATAGAGAAAAAAAAGAGTGAATTACAATGTGTATATATAGTTTAGATGTAGTGAGGAAGTCCAGCCGAAGAGTTTCAGCCTGAAACGTCGACTGCACTTTCTCCCCAGATGCTGCCTGGCCTGCTGAGTTCCTTTTGTGTGTGTTACTTGGATTTCCAGCATCTGCTGATTTTCTCCTGCAGGTGAGGTAACATTCATGGGTTCAACGTCCATTCAGAAATCCGATGGCGGAGGGGAAGAGGCTGTTCCTGAATTTTTGTGTGTGTGCCTTCAGGTTCCTGTATCTCCTTCCTGATGGTAGCAATGAGAAGAGGGCATGTCCTGGGTGATGGGGGTCCTTAATGATGGACGCCGTCTTTTTGAGACATTGAAGATGTCCTGGATGCTGGGGAACTGTGGAGCCTATTTAGAATGCAAAAGCACCATTTTCAGTCACACGCGATAAGTGCATTAAACCCTTGCCACGAACCTGCTTTTGTAAACAAAATCCTCAAAATAGCACAAAATGATGTGTTCTGCTGCAGTCTCACAGAAGTGGTGTTATTGACTGCTGGGCTTAATGGCCTTTGAGAACCGCTCATGGCCACGCACCAGAAAATCCCCCTGGGTCAGGTGTAAAGCCTTGGAAAGCAGTTATTGTATCACTACTTGGCTGTTTGTCACTGTGATGGTAAAATCAGAGAGACACAGCACCGGACCAATAAAAGCTAATCCTCCACTCCAGAGCAACCTTTATCTTGTAACCTGTCAAGTTAAATGTACAGTGGGCTCATCTTCAGCCCAAATGTAGTTGGAATTCAATGAATGTTTGTACAGTTTACTCCAGTCATCACTTCTTATCTCCGTTCTACTGAACCAGGATTCTGGTTCTACAGTAAAAAAGTGATCTGGGTGCATTTACGCGCGTTCCCATCGACTGTGCTAACTGGAACGCAGGTCGCAGAACTTGCATGTTCTTCGCGCTCTACATCTCCCAGCACCGGCACTTCGCATTTCAGCGGCAAGAGTCGCTGACTCGCTGCATACGGCCACAAGACATAGGAGCAGAATAAAGGCCTTTGGCCTACTGAGGCCTCTCCACCATTCCATCATGGCTGATTTATCATCCCTCTCAACCCCATCCCCCAAACCTTTCATAGTTCAAAGTTTTTTTTCAGGTTTAATATCACCGGCATACGTCGTGCAATTTGTTAACTTTGTGGCAGCAGTACAATGCAATACATGATAATGGAGAGAAAAAAACTGAACATGTATTTAAATAGTCAAATTAAATAGGTAGCGCAAAAAAAAATTGAAAAGTAGTGAGGTGGGTTCGATGTCCATTCAGAAATCTGATGGCAGAGGGCAAGAAGCCGTTCCTGGATTGTTGGCCATGTACCTCCTTCCTGATGGTAGCATTGAGAACAAGGCATATCGCAAGGTGGTGGGGGTCCTTAATGAAGGGCACCACCTTTTTGAGGCATCGCTCCTTGAAGATGTCCTGGATACCATGGAGACTGGTGGCCATGATGGAGCTGACTAATTTTACAACTCCCTACAGCTTATTTCGATCTCACCTCCCCCCCACCCCCCATACCAGACAGTGATGCAACCAGTTTGGAAGCTCTCCATGGTATACCTGTACAAATCTGCAAGTGTTTTTAGTGACATCCTGAAATATAGCTGCTGTCTTGCCTTCTTTATAGCTGGTCCAGGTTAAGCCCTCAGAGACAGCGACACACAGGAACTTGAAATTGCTCACTCTTTCCACTTTTGTTCACAGTAAATTTATTATCAAAGTACATATACGTCACCATATACAACTCTGAGATTCATTTTCCTGTGGGCATACTCAATAAATCTATAGAATAATTACCATAACAGAATCAATGAAATACTGCCCAACTTGGATGTTCAGAGTGTAAAAGAGAACAAATTGAATTACAAAAAGAAAAAAATAGTAAGTAAGCAATAAATATCGAGACATGAGATGAAGGGTCCTTTAGAGTGAATCCATAGGCTGTGGGAACGTATCAATGCTGGAGCAAGAGAAGTTGAGTGAAGACTCTAATCCCTTTGATTCAAGACTCTAATGGCTGAGGAGTAGTAACTGTTCCTGAACCAGGTCCAATCAAGAACCTATCAACCTCCACTTGAGATCGCAGACATTGGGCCTCCAACCTCCAGTCCCGGGTCCGGTCTCTCAGACTCACAGACATTGACCTCCAACCTCCTGACAAGCCGACCCAGGGTTGATAACCTTCGGGCCTTGACCTCCGAACTTGCCAACTTCAGTCTTCAACCTTCCGTTAACTTTGCTTCTCCCTCCACAAGTACTCTCTGTCCTGCTGAGTATTTCCAGCTTTTATCTCGCAGACACAAACTCACTTGAATCAAAAAGATTGATTAGTGACATCATTGCCACATAATTGGTGACATCATTTGTGATATCATTAGTGACATCATTGCAACATAATTGGTGACATCATAAGTGAAGCAAATGGTTTTTAAAATACATTCATCATTAGCAGGCCTAATTAGTTATCAACACGAGAAAGTATGCTGATGCTGGAAATCCAAAGCATCACACACAACATGTTGGAGGAACTCAGCAGGTCAGGCAGCATCTATGGAAATGAATAGATAGTTGATGTTTCAGGCCGATACCCTTCTTCAGGATTGGAAATGAAGGGGGAAGATGCCAGAATAAAAAGATGAGGGGAGGGGAAGAATGATAGCTAGAAGGTGATTGGTGAAGCCAGGTGGGTGGGAAAGGTAAATGGTTGGAGAGGAAGGAAGCTGATAGGAGACGAGAGTGGACCATAGGGGAAAGGGAAGGAGAAGGGGACCCAAGGGGAGGTGATAGGCACATGAGAAAAGGTACGAGCCAGAGTGGGGAATAGAAGAGGGTAGGGGGAAGGGAAAATTTTTCTACCAGGAGGAGGAATTGATATTCATGCCGGTTGGAAGGCTACCCAGACAGAATGTCAGGTGTTGCTCCTCCACCTTGAGGGTGGCCTCATCTTAGCACGCAAGGAGGCCATGGACCATCATGTCGGAAAGGGAATGGGAATTGGAATTAAAGATGTTCGGCAACCGGAAGTTCCGCTTTTGGTGAATGGAGCGGAGGCACTCGATGAAGCGACTCCTAGTTAGTTTCTGCAGATGTTTTTAATTACGCAAGTTTCAAGTCCCCCGTTGTTATGGTGGGATCTGAACTCATACCTAGTAACCACTGAAAAATAAAAAAGGAAAACGTTGGAATACTCAGCAAAAGTTGGGTAGCATCTAAATCAATCCATCTGTGAAGAATCTGTTTAGTATTTCTAGTGTTTCAATAACTCATATTTGCTGATTCTGTGGTACTTTGTTTCTGGATTTACTGCAATGCACTTTTTGATCTGCTGTCGTTAGGGAAAGCAGCTTCAACGGACACAGAATATCAAGCAACAGAAGGTCTTTCGACTTTCTAGCCATTACAGGGAGAGAAAGTGGGTGAAGGGGAGGGGGGAGGAGAGGGTGGGAGAGGCAGTAGGAGAGGGAGAGGCAGTAGGAGAGGGAGAGAGAAAGGGGGGAGATGAGGGGGAGGAGAGAGTGAGTGGGTGAGGGAAAAAGTGAGGGAGAGAGGAAAAGGGTGGGGTGAGGGAGGGGGGAGAGGGAGGAAATGAGGGGGAGAAAGAGGTTGGGAGAGGAAGGATGAGAGAGAGACAGAAAGAGAGAGAGAGAATGGTGGAGGGAGAAGGAAAAGATGATGGAAAGAGGGTGAGGGGGAGGGAGAGAGAGGGGAAAGAAGAGAGAGAGAGAATGGTTGAGGAAGAGGTAGAAGGAGAGGATGTTGGAGAGGGGGAGAGAGGGAGAGGCAGAAATACAGATAGACAGAAAGACTGACAGAAATTGGAGATGGGTGGAGGCCAATTTCAGCTTTGGTGAAATACCCAGCCATTGCAATGAATTAACCCCGGCAACTGCTCAGCCTGGGCTCCTTGGTCTACAGTCGGGTGGAGGATCCATTATGAGGTTGCATTCACTCATATATTCTCTTCTCACTACAGTGTTCTCAGAACTTTCATAAGGAAGGTGGTCCATTAATGTCTTTGCTGAGAGGTCGGTCTGCAACATTAGAACCACCAATTCTCACCACTTCTCTCTCCCCCTCACACACACACGCACACACACACTCACTCCTGAAGACGCAAGATATCTGGAACACCAAATACCCCGCTGGAAGAGCAGCATCCGTGGGGGGGGGGATGGCGGGGTGGAAGGGACGGTTGACTTTGTGGGTCTAAATCCTGCATTAGCACTGAGGGTGGAGAGGCGAGTTGGCCGGTGTGAAGGAGGGAAGGGGAGTGGTGGGGTAGGAGCTCGGGGTGGTTGGTGGACGTCCTCTGGTGATTGTCGCCAAACCCCGCCTCCTCAGTCTCCTCTGCAGACTCCTGCATGTCTACATGCGTGCAGAGACCCCCACACGCGCACGCACGCACCCCTGTGGTCCGTGACTTCCCTTATCCTCACATAACCATTGGAAGGTTTTAACATTCGTGAGTTTCTCCTCCATTACGAGGGGTCAGATGACTTTTGGATAATGTTGCCCAGTGATGGTCTGAGCGATTAAAGGCCACCTTAACCTATTTTATTTGGAGGTACAACATGCTACAAGCCCTTCTGCTCCGACAAGCCGCACTGCCCAACAACCCACCCATTTAACAAGGGTCGAATCACACAGTGGAGTAGTGGTTAGAACAAAGTCTTACAGTACCGGCAACCTGGGTTCAATTCCCGCCGCTGCCTGTTCTCCCTGTGACTGCATGGGTTTCCTCCGAGTGCTCCAGTTTCCTCCCACAGTCCATAGACCTGGTAGGTTAGTTGATCATTGTAAATTGTCCCGTGATTAGGCTAGGATTAAATCGGGGTTTGCTGAGCGGTGCGTCTCAAAGGGCTAGAAGGGCCCATTCTGTGCTGTATCTCAATAGATTAATAACAATTTACACTGACCAATTAATCTACTAACCAGTAGTAGGTTAACCAGTACATCTTGGGACTGTGGGAGCAAACTCATGGACTCACATGAAGAACGTACATGCTCCTTACAGACAGCACCGGAATTGAACTCCGAACTCCAGGATATGCCCTGAACTGTAATAGCTTCACACTAATCGCGATGCTGCAGCGGCACTAATTCTTTGCTACTTTGGGGAGGTAACAGATGAGGCGAAACAAACCTGGAAGGAATCAGTCTGCTATTGAATAGACTTCAAAGCCCTGTACCTTCCAAGAGGTCCACAACCTTGCCATAGGGTTTGGAGGCTTGCGTGCTCCAAAGAGAGCTCCAGAGATCTCCGTTGGCTGGAGTCAGGGCTTCATGCTTTGGCTCTTGGTAGGGTCACCCATGCCAAACAGGTCAAAGGGTAGATGCCAGACTAAGAGCGGTCCACCAGACCTCCAGATTCGGAGTCTCAGCTCAGGCCTAACAACCCTGACGGTCAAAAAACAATTATAGAAACAACAATGGAGAATCTTTCTTTCTTTCTTTCTTTCTTTTTGAATCTTTTTATTAATTTTCAAAATTATAAACTAAATAACAAAGTTGGTACAAAGAAATTGGAATCATGTTAATCAGCATATATAAATCAATTTTAAGTAACATAGATATAAAAGACTTCCAAACTCATAATGAAATTAGTCATTAAAAAAAGAAATAAAAAGAAAAAAAATATATAAACAAAAAAAATCCCAAAAGAAAAAGAGAAAACCCTCCCAAAAAAAAAAGCAAAACAGGGCTAGACCAATAGCTTGTATCAGACACGTTCAGTAATGTCATTAACTCCGCTCCTCTCATCATATAAGTTAAGTTTAGAAAAAAGGTTCGGAAAGGTCAGATTACATCATATGAAAATGTTTTCAATCTTTCTATTCATACAGAGACAGAGGACCTTTGTTGCTGCCCTAAACACCAGCAGCGTAACACAAGTAAGTAAGTAAAGCCCTCATACACAATGTGCACAGAACATTGAATATAGCACAATTAATATCGATATTCCAATTTTTCCACACAGTATTCCACTTTCCGGTAGGCCCAATGCTTTCAAAAGCTTACCACAAAATTAATTCTCGTTTACCATGTGGTTAAGGACTCATCTCTCCTTTCACAGTTGCTGGTTTAGTCATTTCCTTGTCCTGCTGTACAGTGGTTCAGTTTAATATCAGAGTATGTATACAGAGTATGGTTTTTGGTCAGGCGCCGGATGCTGGGAGAGATACGGCGGGGGGCGGGTGCCCGCCGCTCGGCCGGGGACCGTGGTCGAGTGGTTGGCGACTTGGGCCGGCTCCCCCACCGGACTTAGTCAGGTGAGGAGGGTGTGAGGACACCCAGCAGGACTGAAAAAAACAAGACCTGACAAAGGGCGGATGAGCTCCTTGTGAGCCAACGGCCATCTTCCGCGGAAGAGATTAAAGCCTCACCACGTATCTACGAATCGTATGCTATGCACCCAGTTAGAAGAGACATGATGAACTTGGGCGCTGCACGGTGTGCCTGGACCTGCCCAAGGCCTCCGCCTAAGGAAGGGCCGAGCTCGAAGAAGCGGCCGCGGCTGGAGGCCGACACAGTCTCGGGCTCGAGTTTGGCGGGGGCGGCGGCAGACAGTGCCAAGGCGGCCAGTGAGAACAAACTGGAGGAGAGGCTGTACTCGGTGCTGTCACAAGATTGAAGAAGATGGAGGTGCATAGCCACCAACCCCAGATTTGGGACGGCACCCACTAACTGACTGACTGATGTATACAGTGTACAACCTGAAATTCTTATTCTGCACAGACATCCACAAAACAGAAAAAAAACAAAGAATGAATGATAGGAAATGTCAGAACCACAAAGCCCCCCCCCCATGCACAAGCAGCAGTCAAAGCATCGACCCACCCCCAGCTTGCTCCAGCAGAAGTACTGATGTCCTCCCCACGCCGTGCATGCAATAGCAAAGCCCCCAGAGAGACTTGATCCAGAGTCCATCAAAAACTACAGTCCATAATCCAACACTTTGGTATCTCAGACAGGCTCTCTCTCTATAGCGAGGAGAGAGAGGTCGTTTCTTTAACAACAAGAGCGGGGGACCAGCAGCTCGCTGCTCCAATGTTACAATCTGCCGCGTCGCTTGTCCGAGTCCCATGACTCAAAAACCAACAGGCTCTCACCATCCAGACCTGCATGTTCACATCCCAACTTCCTGCCTTTCATTAAATGTCCAAAATTCAACCACTCACAGTTTTCGGTGAAATCTGTTTCAGACCCTCTCTGGGCAAAAAGGTCCTGACTCACCACCCACTGAATGAAGACATTTCTGTTCCGCTCGGTACCAATTCCTCCAAGAGGACCACAACGTTCTTGCAGGGTTTGGAGGTTTGTGTGCCTCAATGACCCGGAGAGCTACGTTGGCTGGAGTCCGGGCTTTATGCTTTGACTCATGCTGGTGTCACCCATGCTAAACAGGTCAAAGGCTAAAGGCCAGACTAAGAGTAGTCCAGGTCCGGGGGTTCAACAGTGAAGAATCCTATATTTGAGTGTGACGGTATTCCTGAGTCTCCACCTGGGACCTGCGTGACTGACAGTAGTGAAAATTTGAGAAGAAGCTCTGACACGACAAAGGAATCCCTGAACACCGCCAGAGATGGAGGGACTTCATTGCTGCCCTAAACGCCAGTGGCGTAATGGGCCATAGATCAGTACCTATCAGCTGACCCCTTATTCTAAGACATGTGACCTGTGGTTCCATACTCCTCAACAGAGGAAATGCACTCCCTCTGTTTGTCTGATCAATCACATCTCACTCTCAGGTTGGTTAGGCTAGACTTTATTCCTTGGAACACAGGAGAAACAGGGCCAACCTCATAGAAGAGTTTTAATTATAAGCAGGATCAATAAGGGAAGCATTAGATTAGATTAGTTTATGAGGACATGCAGTCCTCTTTTATTGTCATTTAGTAATGCATGCATTAAGAAATGATACGATGTTCCTCCAATATCACAGAAACACTAGACAAGCCAAGACTGAAAGACTGACAAAAACCACATAATTATAACATATAGTTACAACAGTGCAAGCAATACCGTAATTTGATAAAGAACAGACCATGGACACGGTTAAAAAAAAGTCTCAAAGTCTCTCGAAAGTCCCATCATCTCACGCAGACGGTAGAAGGAAGAAAAACTCTCCCTGCCATGAACCTCCAGCGCCGCAAACTTGCCTGGAAGCACCGACCACAGCCGAGTCTTGAGTCCATCCGAAAGCTTTGAGCCTCCGACCAGCCCTCTGACACCGAGCACCATCCCTGCTGAGCGCTTCGACCCCAGCCTCGGCAACAGGCAATAGGCAAAGCCAAGGATTTGGGGCCTTCCCCTCTGGAGATTCTCGATCGCACAGTAGCAGCGGCAGTGAAGCGGGCATTTCAGAAGTTTCTCCAGATGTTCCTCCGTGCTTCTCACGTCTGTCTCCATCAAATCAGGATTGTGCATGGTACCTACTTACTGTTACGAGAATACACATAAAATTAAGATGTTTGCTGGCCTGGGCTAGCATCAGTGGCATCAGCAGTTGGTCTGCCACCTGCCCTCAGGGGAAGGAGAGATAAGGAACAATGGAGCAGCGTCTGGAGATGTGTAATGAAGGGACGTGGGAGAGGGAGCTGTCTGGAGCGGCTCCCCCCTTTGAACCCTGAACTGTTTGAAGTGATGGACAGGCGATACCCCAGCAGGGGGATAAAAAGGGATAGGTTCGCTAAGACAGACACACACGCCACCCGAGGTAACGAGACCCTGGAAGCGGTACGCTTCTCACGAGTGGGTGAGAAGTACCAGACAACGACCAGGGTGGAAAGGTACGATCAGCGGGAACCCGGTGTGTGTCCGCCCTTGCCTGGGTGCCGGGTTCACTGCAGAGGATCGACCGCATCTGGAGGAGGGGTCACAGTCGGTGACCTCAGGTGACATCACCAAGGACCCGCCCAAAAGTTGCTCGTGAGCCATCTCGCCAGTCTGTGAGTGAAGCCGTTCTGAATGATCAGTTGTTCCTGTTCCCTCTGTCTCTTCCCCCACCTTGTCCATCGCCATGGCAACGATTACTGCGAACTGAACTACAAACTGGACTGAACTTTGAGTCATTTTGAAATTGGTCATTTACCCCTAGACAACGATAGAGCTTGATTGATGCTGTTATCTTAATTCTGTGCACATGTGTGGTTATCATTGTTGAATTGTTGCATTTATTATCCTTTCGATTACTGTGTTGCTTGTTTCTTTAATAAAACTTTCTTAGTTCTAGTACTCCAGACTCCAACTGAGTGATCCATTTCTGCTGGTTTGGCAACCCAGTTACGGGGTACGTAACATAAGTGGGGTTCTCGTCCGCGATTTTGAACGCTAAATTTGGGACGGAGTAAATTGATTGGGTTAAAATTCCCGAAAGAAAGAAAAGACAAACAGCAGAAATGGAGGTTGAGGAATTTATAAAGGCGCCGACCTTGGAGGCATTAGAGGATGCCAGGAAATCGGAATTGATAGCTGTGGCCAAACGGGTGAATCTTGCTAAGGTGAAGTCGACAATGAGGAGAGAGGAGATACACAGAGCTATTGTAGAGCACTATGTATCTAAAGGTGTGTTTCCCCAAGGTGAGCTGGGGGTGGTGTCTATTGAAAAACCTGCTGGAGACGCGGTACAGGTACAGCTTGAAAAACTGAGACTCGAGCACGAGTTCCGGGTACGGCAGTTAGAACACGAAGAGAAGCAGTTAGAAAGGCAGGAGAAAGAGAGAGAGTTAGAAAGGCAGGAGAAAGAGAGAGAGTTAGAAAGGCGGGAGAGAGAGAAAGAGTTAGAAAGGCGGGAGAGAGAGAAAGAGTTAGAAAGGCAGGAGAAAGAGAGAGAGTTAGAAAGGCGGGAGAGAGAGAAAGAGTTAGAAAGGCGGGAGAGAGAGAAAGAGGTAGAAAGGCAAGAGAGAGAAAGACAGTTGGAGAGAGAAGAGAGAGAGAGGGACAGGCAGTTGGAGAGAGAGGAGAAACAGAGGGAAAGGGAATTTGAGCTGGAGAAGTTAAAGATAAGGGCCGAGCAGGGGCTCGTGCCGAACCAAGGTGGAGGGTTCCGGGCGACCCAGGAGGTTAGGCTGGTTCCCCCATTTGACGATACCGATGTGGATCGGTACTTTCTCCATTTCGAAAAAGTGGCCATAAGTCAGGAATGGCCGAGGGATAAGTGGGTTGTTTTACTTCAGCGTGTACTGAAAGGGAAAGCCCAACAAGCTTACTCCGCTTTATCCGCGGAAGATGCCCAGAAGTATGAGGTGGTGAAGGAGGCCATCCTCAGGATTTATGAGTTGGTCCCGGAGGCATACCGGCAGAGGTTCCGGAATGCGAGGAAGCGGTGGGACCGCACGTATTTGGAGTTTGCTCGCGAGATGCAAACATATTGTGAGCGTTGGTGCGCCTCGAAAGGGGTAGAGGGGGATTATGACAGACTGCTGCAGCTGATTCTGATTGAGCAGTTTAAAGGTTGTGTCCCTGAGGGTATGAGACCCTACCTCGATGAGAAAGAGGCAGCCACGTTAGCCGCAACTGCTAAGTTAGCGGATGAGTATGCGTTGACGCATAAAATGAAGGTTGCCCCGAGTAAAGGCTACCAGAAGGGTAGTCAGGACGGCGGGGAGAGTCCGCCGGAAAAGTCAGAAAGTAAGCCGGGGACTAGTGAAAAGGATAAGGTAGACCGGGAGCAGTCTGGTAGGAAGTCTCCTGGGGTCGTCTGTTATAATTGTGGGAAAGTCGGACACTTTGCGTCCAGGTGCTTTGCCCCAAGGAAGGAGACGGGGAAAGGAAAAGCGGAAATTTTGAATGGCTGTATTGAGCTGTTAAGCGAACCGCTAGGGAAGGACAGGTCTGAAAAAGTCCAGGAAGGGCGCGAGAGGTTTATCTCGGCCGGACTGGTGTCAGTGAAGGAGAGGTTAAAACCAGTTCCAGTGCGGATCTGGAGAGACACGGGAGCGTGTCAGTCACTAATACTGAAGAGTGTATTAGAGTTTAGCTCAGAGACCCAGACTGGGGAGGTAGAGGTCAAAGGTGTTGGGGAAGGGACAGAGTCAGTCCCTTTGCACCAGATACATTTACAGAGCAACCTGGTCTCTGGACTAGTCACGATCGGGGTGAGGTCCGAATTACCGATGAAAGACGTGGAAGTCTTGCTCGGTAATGACATCGCCGGAGGAATCGTGTTCCCAGTCGTGAGATTGACGGGTCAGCCTGCAAGCATGGAGGCCCCGCCCGCGATGGTGAATTTGGCTGAAACATTTCTGCCAACCTTGTATGAGACAGGGTGTAGTGAGATAAGAGGTAGTGAGGGAGCTGGGACGGACGTAGCAGTAGCCAGGAAAGAATTTGTGCAGACGCAGGAGCGAGACGAGGGGCTGATGGTTTTTGCCGAGACCGCTCTCTCTGACACAGCCTTGACAAGCTATTGTGCGGATGAGGAAGTGCTAAGGAAGAAAGGGAAATCAAGTACAGTACCCGCAGATGAGGAATGGGGGGTGGTGCAAAAGAGTTATGGGGATGAGGTTTTTAACATGGCCCACGAGGTACCCCCCGGTGGACATTTTGCGGTGCTGGAGGAAACAGTTGGTGGAATCATGAAAGAGATTTACCGGCTGCCCAGGGGGAAGAATGTTATTGATCATGAACGACGCGAACTGAGACGGTCACCGGCTTTTGATATGCTAACAAATCTAGTCGGTGTTAGCGTGGAAATCAATGAAGCTAGGGGCCCCCTGTTAAGAGAAAAGAACCATTTTGAAAAGATTAGGATGGGATCGGTCAGATGGGAGAAGGCTATTGTTTTGGCCAGGTCTACTGATAAGGTCTCTCCCTTAATCCCCGAAGGAGTAATTAAACGACTCGCACCCATGTGTTTGATTGTCCCGAGGAAATGCAAAGAACTGGGACGTTGGGTGATTGTGGTTACAATAGGGTAGCCAAGTAAACAACACCCATATTTTTTGAGTAATTCAGTGACTAAAGGGCTGATGAACACAGAGGTGTGTATTGGCAATTTAACACGGCTGTCTGAAGCCAGCTTGATAGTGAACCTTGAAAAAAATGAATTCGGCCACACGAAGGTCACTTACCTGGGAATTGTGGTGACACAGGGGCAGCTGGCAGTGATGCAAGCTACAGTGCAGGCTATCGCTGACCTCCCAACCCCGACAGACAAGAGGGCCCTCAGAAGGCTTTTGGAGATGGTGGGGTACTGCAGGAAGTTTTGCAATAACTCTGCGGTCAATACCCGTCCCCCTCCTACTAAGCCCTTGCGAGAGAAAACTGAGCCGGAATGGGACGACCCTTGTTGTTGTGGTCCGGGACAAAACCAAATGAGAGGTTACATTGGTCGCAATTCATCAGTGTTTTTGGCCACTATGAAGTTTGCTGAGTTGGAGCCTGGTCTAAGGGATTATTAATAACACGTGTAAAAGGAACAGAAAATGTGATGACTGTCTGTCAAGGTGTTGACAGCTTCAAATTCTCTGTATTAGCTAAATAACTGTTAAAGATGTATATTGTGTATGTATCAGATAATGTAGTCATGTTTGTAATTTTTACCTCCCGGTAAAAATCCTTAAAGGGGGGAAGTGTTACGAGAATACACATAAAATTAAGATGTTTGCTGGCCTGGGCTAGCATCAGTGGCATCAGCAGTTGGTCTGCCACCTGCCCTCAGGGGAAGGAGAGATAAGGAACAATGGAGCAGCGTCTGGAGATGTGTAATGAAGGGATGTGGGAGAGAGAGCTGTCTGGAGCGGCTCCCCCCTTTGAACCCTGAACTGTTTGAAGTGATGGACAGGCGATACCCCAGCAGGGGGATAAAAAGGGACAGGTTCGCTAAGACACACACACGCCACCCGAGGTAACGAGACCCTGGAAGCGGTGCGCCTCTCACGAGTGGTGAGAAGTACCGGACCACGCACAGGGTGGAAAGGTACGATCAGCGGGAACCCGGTGTGTGTCCGCCCTTGCCTGGGTGCCGGGTTCACTGCAGAGGATCGACCGCATCTGGAGGAGGGGTCACAGTCGGTGACCTCAGGTGACATCACCAAGGACCCGCCCAAAAGTTGCTCGTGAGCCATCTCGCCAGTCTGTGAGTGAAGCCGTTCTGAATGATCAGTTGTTCCTGTTCCCTCTGTCTCTTCCCCCACCTTGTCCATCGCCATGGCAACGATTACTGCGAACTGAACTACAAACTGGACTGAACTTTGAGTCATTTTGAAATTGGTCATTTACCCCTAGACAACGATAGAGCTTGATTGATGCTGTTATCTTAATTCTGTGCACATGTGTGGTTATCATTGTTGAATTGTTGCATTTATTATCCTTTCGATTACTGTGTTGCTTGTTTCTTTAATAAAACTTTCTTAGTTCTAGTACTCCAGACTCCAACTGAGTGATCCATTTCTGCTGGTTTGGCAACCCAGTTACGGGGTACGTAACATTACGAATACCGATATCATTTCGGAGCGGCCGCGCGCGCTGCATCGCACTGCAATCTTCTCCTGCCCCCAGGGTAACACTCTTTTCCCCAGGGTAGGGGAGTCCAAAATTGGGTTTAGGATGTGAGGGAAAAGATTTAAAAGGGACCTTTTAAGAGGTCTTTAACATGACAGCTGCTTTTTGAAGACGTCCTTAATGGCGGTGAGGGTTGTGCCCGCAATGGAACTGAGACTACTACTCTGCAGCTTTTTCTGATCCTGTGCAATGGCGCCTGCTTTTCAGGCTGTGACAGAACCAGTCAGAATGCTCTCCATGGTACATCTGTAGAAATTTGCTGGAGTCTTCAGTGACTTAGACTCAAAACATAACAACTGACCGACCATCAATTCTCACTCTCTATGTGTTCCAGTTCAATTCAATTCAATTCAAGTTTAATTGTCATTCAACCACACGTGAATACTCATGAATACAGCCAAATGAGACAGGATTTCTGGTTTATCGTTTCAGTTTTTTAGAATCAGGTATTTTGGTTACTCCTTCCAGTAAAATAAAATTTCCCTTTCTGGCCTCTTAGCTCTTCTCACCTACCTCTCACCTCCCCCTGGGCCTCCTCCTCCTCCCCTTTCTCCTATTGTCCACTCTTCTCTCCTATCAGATTTCTTCCTCTCCAGCCCTTGACCTTTTCCACCCACCTGGCTTCACCTAGCGCCTTCCAGCTTTCCCCTCCCCCCCAACCTACTTATTCTCACCTCTTCCCCCTTCCTCCTCAGTCCTGAAGAAAGGCCTCGGCCCAAGATGTCAGCTCGCTTCCATAGATGCAGCCTGACCTGCTGAGCTCCTCCAGCATTTCGAGTGTTGCTTTGGATTTGTTCCATCCAATTTAAACGTTTCATGAAATTGTTGAATGCTAAGAAAAAAATAAAGGCACAACCACAAGGAATACAAGGTAGAGTTTTTGATGAAATAGTATTTGGATTTCATTGGTTAGTTGCTACATTAGATATTAGTGAAAAGAGCCTGACTGTGTCTTGGTACTGTAAGTCCATTCTTTGTGATGTACCTATAATATCGGCTTAAAAGTAAAATTTATTCTTGCTCCACTGAGTACCTAGGAATTGACCCTTCAGCAACTCACATAGATTTAGCACAAGGAAGGTATTCTGAGGAACTGGATGTATAAGTATTTGGATAGACATAGACTGATTAAGGATAGTCAACATGGTAGGTCATGTCGAACCAACCTCATTGAGTTTTCTGAGGAAGTTACCAGGAAAGTTGATGAAGGCAAGGCAGTGGGTGTTGTCTACTTTCAAGATGGGGTAGTAAATTGGATTTGACATTGGCTTTGTGGGAAGAAGCCAGAAAGCAGCAGTAGGATCTGGGCCGTGCCCTCCAAATGTCCGTACCTGCCTCACGGTTTTTTTTGCACTACCTTACTTTCCCTTTTCTATTTTCTATTTATGATCTATAATTTAAATTTTTAATACTTACTATCGATTTGTACTCCAGGGAGCACGAAGCGCAGAATCAAATATCGCTGTGATGATTGTACGCTCTAGTATCAATTGTCTGGTGACAATAAAGTATAGGAGGTTGCCTCTCTGACTGGAGACCTGTGACTAGTGGAGTGCCGCAGGGATCGGTGTTGGGTCCATTGTTGTTTGTCATCTATATCAATGATCTGGATGATAATGCAGTTAACTGGATCAGCAAATTTGTGGATGACACCAAAAATTGTGGGTGTAGTGTACAGCAAGGAAGACTACCAGCAGACTCTGAACCAGCTGGAAAAATGGCAGACAGAATTCAATGCAGACAAGTGTGAGGTCTTGCACTTTGGTAGGACCAACCAGGGTAGGTCGTACACAGTGAACAGTAGGGTACTGAAGAGTGTGGTAGAACAAAGGGTTCTGGGAATACTGGTCCACAGTTCATTGAGAGTGGTATCACAGGTACTTTGGGTCATAAAGAAAGCTTTTGGCATATTGGCTTCCATAAATCAAAGTATTGAATACTGGAGATGGGATGTCATGTTGAAACTGTATAAGATATTGGTGAGGACTAATTTAGAATATTGTATGCAGTTTTAGTCACCTACCTACAGGAATAATGTAAATACGTTGAAAGAGTGTAGAGAAAATTTAGAAGGATGTTGCCGGGTCTGAAGGACCTGAGTTATAAGGAAAAATTGAATAGGTTTAGATTTTATTCCTTGGAACGTAGTAGATTGAGAGGAGATTTGATAGAGGTATACAAAATTATGAGGGGTATAGATAGGGTCAATGCAAGCAGTCTTTTCCCACTGAGGTTGGGTGGGACTACAATCAGAGGTCATGGGTTAAGGGTGAAAGATGAAAAGTTTAAAGGGAACATGAGGGGAAACTTCTTCACTCAGAGAGTTGTGAGAATACGGAATGAGCTGCCAGCATAAGTGGTGCATGTGAGCTCGATTTCAACGTTGAAGCAAATTCTGGATAGGTACATATGTGGTAGGGGTATGGAGGTCTATGGTTTGGGTGCAGGTCAAAAGGAGTAGGCAGTTTAAATGGCTCAGCACAGACTAGATGGCCCAAAGTTTCTGTGCTGTACTTTTCTATGACTCTTTGACTCAATAACAGGAGACAACTTACACATCCTTACAAAGTTAACTTAACTTTATATACTGCAATGTCCAACATACACCAGTGAGATTAAACCTCATTCTATCGTGATTGTGATAGGCATTGCCCTTTGAACACGATAACTTGTTCCAGAGCCACTGTTAAACATACTGCTGTCTGCACCTCCTGGATATCACATCTGTCTTGAACTTTCTGGGCTCATTTTGTGAGAAAGAACCTTTTCCACGACTCCAAGAGGGATTCCCAGCTAATTTCAGGTCCACAGTGTACTTCTGAACAATAATCCGTTTGCAAAAGGTCAAATTGCACAATCATTTATTCAGAACGTAACAGAAAGCCTGCAGGCATAAGAACTCAAAGAGAGAAATAGCCTCTTTGTAGTGAGACCTATTTGATAGACAGTCGGCAATGGTGAATGCTTTTCATGAAATCATCATTCCATCCATTGCCAAGTTAGTTTGCTGCCAATTTTAAACTTACTTTACTTCCTGTCTTGTGGGTGTGAAAGTGCAGCCTCTCGTCCATATATCTAGGTAATAATTATTAATGAGCTGTGGACGTGTGACCTGCATCACCAATATCATCAGAAGCAGGTTTAATATCATTGATATGTGCTGTGAAGTTTGTTGTTTTGTGGCAGTGGTACAGTGCAATACATAAAAATTAATGTAAGTTACGATAAGAAATATATAATAAATAAATAGTGCAAAAATAGTGCGGGAGGAGAAGATGGCTGCGCGACGCAGCTCACAGCGGCCACTCCGGTGGTGATGTCTGTTATTTGTCAAGTAGGGGGCCGTGCACAATCCTGATTTGATGGAGACGGACGTGAGAACACGGAGGAACATCTGGTGAAACTTCTGAAATGCCTGCTTCGCTGCTGCTGCTACTGTGTGTCCAGAATCTCCGGAGGAGAAGGCCCCGAGTCCTCAGCTTTGCCTGTTGCTCAGCGGCCGGGGTGGGGATCGAAGCGCTCGGCAGAGGATGGAGCTCGGAGAGGCTGTGTCGGAGGGGCTGGTCGGAGGCTCGAAGTTTTCGGACAGATTCAGAGTCCACTGCGGTCGGGAGCTTCCAATGGTGCTGCATCGGCAAGTTGACGGCGCTTGGAGGTTCATGGCAGGGAGAGTTCCTCCCTTCTGCCGCCTGCGTGAGATGATGAGTCTATCGGGACTTTGAGACTTTTTTTTACCGTGCCCATGGTCTGCTCTTTATCAAATTATGGTATTGCTTTGCACTGTTGTAACTATATGTTATAATTATGTGGTTTTGTCAGTTTTAGTCTTGGTTTGTCCCGTGTTTTCTTGTGATATCATTCTGGAGGAACGTTGTATCATTTTTTAATGCATGCATTTCTAAATGACAATAAACGAGGACTGAGTGTTCTCATAATCTAATCTAATCTAATCTAAAAATGAGAACAAAAGGGTGAGGTAGTGGCCATGGGTTTGTGGACAATTCAGAAATCTGATGGCGGAGGGGAAGAAACTGTTCTCAAAATGTTGAGTGTCTGTCTTCAGGCTCCTGTACCACCTCCTTGATGGTAACAATGAGAACACGGCATGTCCTGGGTGATGGGAGCCCTTAATGATGGATGCCACCTTGAGATTCTCAGTGATTGATGCTGCCTCCTTGAGGAGTTGCCTCATGAACATGTCCTTGTTGGTGTGAAGGCTGGTGCCCAGAACACCATAAGATGTAGGAGAGGAATTAAGCCATGTGGGCCCATCGAGTCTGCTCTGCCATTTCATTGTGGCTGATCCATTTTCCCTCTCAGCCCCATTCCCCGTATCCCTTCCTGCCCTGACTAATCAAGAATCTATCAACCTCTGCCTTAAATAAATGGAACAACATCTAACAATAGCCTATCCTGGTCCAACTACATGGATTCCATGGTCAAGAAAGCTCACCCGTGTCTCTACATCCTCAGAAGGCTAAAGAAATTTGGCACATCTAATTGAGCATCACCCATTTTTTATCTATGTACAATAAAATGGATCCTATCTCGATGTATCACAGCTTGGTATGGTAACTGCTCGGCCTTTTTCTTCACAGAGGATGGTGGGTATGTGGAATGAGCTGGAAGAAGAGGTGGTGGAGGTGGGTAAATCGTGAACATGGGCAGCACATCACAAATCAATCTTCCGTCCTTGGTCTCACTTCACACCGCACGCTGTCGGAGAAGTGCTGCCAGGATAATCAAGGACACGACCCACCCAGCCAACACATTTTTCGTCCCTCTTCCCTCCGGGAGAAGGCTCAGGAGCTTGAAGACTCGTATGGCCAGATTTGGGAACAGCTTCTTTCCAACTGTGATAAGACTGCTGAACGGATCCTGACCCAGATCTGGGCCGTACCCTCCAAATATCCAGACCTGCCTCTCAGTTTTTTTTTGGCACTACCTTACTTTCCCTTTTCTATTTTCTATTTATAACTTATAATTGAAATTTTTAATATTTACTATCGATTTGAAACCCAGGGAGCGTGAAGCGCAGAATCAAATATCTCTGTGATGATTGTACGCTCTAGTATCAATTGTTTGGCAACAATAAAGTAAAATTACAATATTTCAAAGACAGGTACATGGCAGGAAAGGTCCAGAGGAAAATGAATGAGTTCAAGTAGGCAGCTTGGTCGGCATGACGATTTGGTTTGAAAGGCCTCTTTCCTTGTCTCAATAAATGTCAACGAAAAGGTTGCTTGAAGTATTTGTAGAGAATGGCAGAATGAGTACAGCATAGTCATCATCATCATTTTGTGCTGTGTTGTATGACATCATCATTATGTGCCATGTCATATGACATAGATGATCATGGTCTTTCCATGACCATGATTGTTCTGGGCAAATTTTTCCACAGAAGTGGTTTACCATTGCCTTCTTCTGGGCAGTGTCTTTACAAGACGGATGACCTCCCAGCCATTATCAATACTCTTCAGAGATTATCTGCCTGGCGTCAGTGGTCGCATAACCAGGACTTGTGATGTGCACCAGTTGCTCATATGACCTTCCACCACCTGTTACCATGGCTTCACGTGACCCTGATTGGTTGGGTGGGGGGGAGCTAAACAGGTGCTACACCTCGCCTAAGGGCGACCTGCAGGCTAACAGAGGGAAGGAGCACCTTACACCTCCTTTGGTAGAGACGTACCTACCACAGCATGGTAAGAAGACTTTTGGGCAGTCAGGTATCTTTCAGCTCTCTGCAAGAGCAATGCAATATGCCTTATTCTTTATTTTTTAATTTATTGAGATACAGCCCTTCCGGCCCTTAGAGCCAGCAATCCCCCAATTTAACCTGAGCCTAACCATGCGACAATTTACAAT
Organism: Mobula hypostoma; assembly: GCF_963921235.1. Lineage (NCBI taxonomy): Eukaryota > Metazoa > Chordata > Chondrichthyes > Myliobatiformes > Myliobatidae > Mobula > Mobula hypostoma. Next base: position 9,086,354 of record NC_086124.1, read on the forward strand.
GACAAATTAATCTACCAATCAGTACATTTTTGGACTGTGGGAAGAAACTGGAGCATCTAGAGGTAACCCAAACAGTCACGGGGAGAATGTATATACTTACAGGCAGCGACGGGAATCGAACCCAGGTCGCCTGCACTGTAGAGCATTCTGCTAACCACTACGCTACTGTGCTGCCCCCTATCGGCCTGATGTTTCTTTCCTTTTATTGAACACCATAATTGAAGTTGTCTGCTGTACTAACCCAGGATTTAGCTGTGTAAAAAATGTTTTCCCTCATGACATCCCATGAAAACCTTGGAAGGAAATTTCAGCTCTGATCATTGTACCAGGCTCTAATGTTGAGGCTCCCTGCAATTGTCAGCCTCCTTAAGAGTGTTGTATCTTTCATTCCTGTAGTCATTTTGAATGCAGCAGTTTGAAATTTGTTGGGACCATCCTAAAATAATTCTAGATGCTGCTCAAACAGAACTGTAGCAATGTATCAGGAAAAAAATGACTGAGAAAAGTCAACTGGTCATAAATGGATCTCAAGTTAATGACTCAGACAGCAAGAGTTTCATATTTTTGACAAGCTTCGACAGAAGACTATCCGGGAACAGCAGCTCATTCAAACCAGCCAGCTTTGGCTCTGAGAACTTAGCAAACCTTTCAGTTCATGTCTTGAAGAGCATTAACATTTTAACCCAATAGCCTGGCTGGTATTTTCTTCATGAGCGGAATTCCATTAGAGAATAAAATCTCTCCAGTTACATTAAGTAATAAAAGATTCAAAGATTCAAAGTACATTTATTATACAAGTATGTATGTAGTAAACAACCCTGAGATTCATCTTCCCAACAGAGAGACTCAAAACAACGAAAAACCATGGATCCTGTTCAAAGAAAACATCAAACACACCCAACATGCAAAAAAAAAATGAACAGATCATGTAGAAATGAGTGGAAAAACACAGAATATGAAGCGTCAAATCTCAGAGTCATTGAAACAGTCGAGGAATGTTCAGTTTAGATCAGTTCAATTTAGCACTGTGTCATTTGTTGACTTCATGCTGCAGAGCCAGAGCACCACGATCAAATCACACAAAATATCAAAACAAAAAGGAGTAATCAGAAGCCTGAAGCATATATAACATGAACTACAAAGTTCAATCCACGAACTGCTTCAATTAGACCTTTCCCAAGGCCCAAGACTCCAGCACCATCCTCCAACAGCTTCGAGGGAGTGGGGAAGAGAGACTGGTCGAAAGCAGGCACCTTCCTCTGGGAGCAGCAAGAGAGAGAGACCAGCCAAATGCAGGCAGACAGTGCTGAACACTCACTCGCCTTCTGCTCTTGTCCTCATTGACTTCAGTCCTGCTCGACGTTTTAATCAGCAAGATTGGTGGGAAATGATTCCCAGGCTTCTGGGCCTACAGGCCGCACACGCCGCTCAAAACCTTACCAAATTCCCTCAGAGACAGCAAAGAGCCTGATCGTTCCATTGGCCCGAAAACACACCATCAAAACATAAATCACAGGCAGAAGAATCATATTTGAAAGAAGGAAAAGTAAAAGAAGTTTCATGAACTGTCTGAAAGTCGTCACCTTCGGTCGCGTTTTTCACTGGCGCTATCTTCTTCAGATTCAAAAATCATTACTTTTGTCAATTTGATGGTGCTGTTATGCCAGTCTAAGTCTAGCCAAATCTTCTGACCAGTAAAAATGACCTCTGTTTAGCAGAAAATGCCACCACTTCTCTTGTCCTTCTGAAGGGGCCTTATTGTGGATGCCATCCAACCAGGAACAACCAGTTGTGAAAACTCTACCTCAACATCACATTACAGGAGCATAAATTTGTACTCCAGTTGATGTTTGTAACCTTCACTCTCGCGCACTGGGTTTGATCAGTTCTGTGGGGCAGAGAGTAGCGCAGCAACTCGCGTAGCGCTTTATAGCGCCCGCAGAAAGATTGGGGATCTATTCCCACCACTGTCTGTAAGGAGATTCCACGTTCACCCTGTGACCACATGGGTTTCCCCGTTGAGCTCCAGTTTCCTTCCAATTTCCAAAACATACAGGTTAGGGTTATTAAATTGTGGGCATGCTTTGTCACCACTGGAAACACTGTGACACTTATAGGCAACCACCCACCACCACCCCCACACCCCAGTATATTTTGGACTGTATTGCTTGCTGACATAAACAATACTTTTCACTGCATGTTTCGATATACAGTACTGTGCCAAAGTCTAAGGCTCATATAGAAAACTAGGGTGCCTCAGACTTTTACACAGTACTGTAGTAATTTTATGTATTGCACTATAAAGCTAGCACAGAAAAAAAACCAAATTTCATAATATATGCGAGTGATGATAAGCCTGATTCTGATACAGGTCTTAATTGTGGACTGAGAGTGGGAAGGGGTCAGGGAGAGGGGAAATCATGGTTGGGAAAAGGGGAAGAGAGAGGGAAGCACCAGAGAGACATTCTGTAATGATCAATAAACCAATTGTTTGGAATCAAATGACCTTGCCTGGTGTCTCAGGGGCTGGGTGTGTCTGCATCCGTCCCACCCTCACCCCCACTATGTCGAGTAGAAGACAGGAAGATACAGATTTACATCAGCAAAATACAATATGTTTGTAATCCATGTAAGAAACTGTTTAAAGTTAAAGAGCCCTAGTCTGAACTGTATGGTGATAGCGAATATACCATTTTAATTTCCGATTTTCTCCAGCCATTTGGCAAGATTTGTAAGTTTTTGTGCACAGAAAGGGGTTCGGGATTTGGGACTAGATGCTCTTGGCACTGTTTACCACAATTTCGAAGTTTTTTTGTGCAATGGTAGGGGTTGGGGGTTTGATGTTTTTGTTGCCGTTTGACGTGATTTGTTCATTCTTTTGTGCATGGGGTGGGAGGTTGAGATCGTGTTGCCATTTGCGAGATTTTTTTTGGGCGTGGGGGTGGGGTTGATAATGACTCCCACAATTTTCTTTGTTTCTTGGATATCTGGAGAAGACAAATATCAGAGTTGCATACTGCTTACATACTTTAGTAGTAAATGAACCTTTGAACCTTTGATCCTGTTTGGGAAGAGTTGCTGCACTGTGCTGTGTAAAATGAGCATTTAACATCAGGTGAGCCATTAAGATTCAATGAGTTAAAACACATTTATTATCAAAGAACATATAAATTATACACCTTGAAATTTGCCTGCTTACAGGCAGCCATAAAGCAAAAAAGCTGAATAACCCAATAAAAGGAGACCAAAAACCATTGTGCAGAGGAAGGGAGAGAGGAAAAAAACACACATCATGCAAACAATAGAAACAAGTCAACAGCATCTCGAACCAGACTGAGTCCCAGATCTGCTCCAGGAGTGGCCGGAGTAGGCCCGAGCCTCAGTCTCCAGTTTTCGCACCAGCAAGGAAGAAACACACAACAGCCAAACCAGTTCACAGCCTCGGTGCTATGGAGAGAGGAATGAACATTCGGGGGAGAGTGATCAAATTCAGCCCGTCCCTCGCCTCCATGACCGACACTCGGGCTTCCTGTCTACCTGTGCCAGCATTTAAATTGTCCAAGCACTGAGTGGTGTCACGTTCTAGGACCCGAATCCAGGCGTCCTGATACACTTGGGCCGGCCAGCCCAAAGCCATTCTCAATCTCACCAAATTGGCTCAACACTTGGAGCAATTCTACCTCACACCCGGGTTAGGATGACAAGCATCGAAACTCTTCCACATCGACTCCTCTCCAAATCGCTCGCTCCATCTCCGGTAGTGATACAAACTCCGCCTGTGAACACAGCGGCTCGAATACGTTGCACCTCACAATGCTACAGAACAACTTATCCCCCCCGCGAACCAGCCTCCCCTCTGCCTGCCTCCTCACTGTCTGTGGCAATTTTCTTCATAAAAGATGTTATAAGTAATGTTTTTAGTCGAATCTCTTGCTTTTCAATCTACCAGCAATCTGTCGCACATCTTCGGTAGCGCCATCTTAAACCAGAAGACAGATTTTAATTTGTGGATGTTAGGCAAAACAAGAAATGAGATGCTGGAAATCTAAAAATAAATTAAAAAAAGAGGGGATTCTCAACAGTGTCATGAGCCCTCCAGGTCTCTGCAGCTTACCATTAGTTTGTAGGTTGATCTTCTTGGGTTCTTGAGCACCTGAATTTACTAATCATTATCTTAACCAGAGTTGCTAAACTCTTGTGCTTTTGTGCTTTTGTTTTAATCTTGTCAAGTTAATTGTGACTGGCACGGGTTTCTCACATTCTATGATTATTTAAAGAGGACTCTTGTTCAGTGTCTTAGCGGGGTCATTGTGTTGTAGAGTGGTGTTGCTCGGACACTCCTCCGAGGTGCTGTCTAACTTCTTGTTACCTTCCATCTTTTCATGGGGACTCTGCCACTCCTGGCTCCTGGGGTTGAATTGTGAGCCAGACATCCGCCCCCCCCCGGGTCTAATCAGAGCCAGCAACCTCCCTGACAGAGAGAACCTGCCATTGATCCACACTTGGGTCCAGTCCTGCGAGTGCACACCATGACAAAACAGCATCTGTGGAGAGTTAACCAGTCAAAACACTTAAGATTAATAAACGTTCACCAGAACTGGGAATATCTGAAACATTGATTCTGTTTCACTCTCCACAGATGCCGACTAACGTGATGAATATCCCTTACAAATCCTACAAAAAGTAATGGACATGGCCTAGTCCATCACGAGCAAAGCCCTCCCCACCATTGAGCACATCTACATAGAACATTGTCGCAGGAAAGCAGCATCCATCATCAGGGATCCTCACCACCCAGGACATGCTCTCTTCTCGTTGCTGCCATCAGGAAGAAGGTACAGGAGCCCCAGGACTCACATTACCAGGTTCAGGAACAGTAATTACCCCTCAACCATCAGGCTCTTGAACCAAAGGGGATAACTTCACTCAACTTCACGTGCCCCAGCAGTGTAATGGTTCCAAAACCTATGGACTCACTTTCAAGGCCTCTTCATCTCATGTTCTCGATATTTATTATCATTTGATTTGAGTTAATTAAGATGGTCCTTTTCTGATGCTTGGGTACATGGATTTGGTTGGAGGATTGATGTCTTTTTTTTAATGGAAGCTTGTATGGCGTATAGCTCCGGGTTTGTGTTCCAAATATTTTTTTTCCCCCATTTTTTTTGAAATTAGGGTTTTTTTTGTTTTAGTTAGTAGGGGTTCTTTTTTCTTTCTTTCTTTTTTCCAAAAAAAATAGCTTTAACATTTTTTTTATTATTATTGATAAACTGTTCAGTTTGGTTGATAGTTTAACTCTTATTCTACATATGGATATGTTATCTTGATTATCTTGAAGTATTTTTCTTTGTTGTTGCTTTTCAATAATAGTTAATAAAAAAGATTTAAAAATAAAATGAAAATGATATTTATTACTTACTTATTTATTATTATAGTTTATTTCTTTTTGTATTCGCACATCTCTGCCCAATGAAGCAGTCCTGACGAAAGGTTCCGGCCTGAAACGTCGACCGATCTTTTCCACGGATGCTGCCCGACCTGCTGAGTTCCTCCAGCGTGTTGTGAGTGTTGCTTTGACCCCAGCATCTGCAGATTATTTTGTGTTTGGGGAAAAAGGCAGGTAGGTGGAGATGAGTCCATGGCCAGATCAGCCATGATCGTATTGAATGGCAGAGCAGGCTCGATGGGCCAGATGGCCAACTCCTGCTCCTATTTCTTATGTTCTTATGTTACGTTCTTATGTCTGCTGTCTTCAGCATTCGTGGTTGAATGCCCAAGTTGGTGCAGTCTTTCATTAATTCTATTATGGTTATTCTATTAGGGATTTATTAAGTATGCCCCCCAAGAAAATGAATCTCAGTGTTGTATGTGGTGATATACTTGTACTTTGATAATAAATTTACTTTAAACTTTGAAGGCTTATGGATGTTCAGCTTATCAGCTTATAGTTGTTCTTTTGAGTGAAATTCATCTTTTGTTCTTGTAAAAATTTCATATAATTCATATCTATTTTATCTGTTTTCTTGTGAATGCTGCATATATGATGCCAATGCTGTGATGCTTTGCAAGCAAGATATTCATTGCATCTGCATCAAGATGACAATAAACCTGACTTTGACTTTGAAAATGAAGGAAGGGTGAACCCAGGAAGGGTATTTAAATGTGTATTTCAGTGATGTTTGGGCAATGTAATCCTCATCATCATGTGCTGTGTCCTATGATGTGGGAGATCATAGTCTTTTGACTGTGATTGTTCTTGTCAAATTTTTCTACAGAAGTGGTTTGCCATTGCCTTCTTCTGGGCAGTGTCTTTATAAGACGTGTGACCCCCAGCTGTTATCAATACTCAGAATCAGAATCAGGTTTATTATCACCGGCATGTGACATGAAACTCTTCCTAGATTGTCTACCTGGCATCAGTGGTCGCATAACCAGGACTTGTGTTATGCACCAGCTGCTCGTACGTCCATCCACCACCTGCTTCCATGGCGAGCAGAGGGAAGAAGTGCTTTATACCTCCTTTGGTAGAAACATGGGTGAATATTATACTAGTAAGTGAGTGAAGTCCTCCCAGTGGACCACAACCTTGCCCTAGGGTTTGGAGGCTTGCGTGCCTCAATGATCTGGAAGGCTATGTTTGCTGGAGTCAGGGCTATCTGCTTTGGCTCTTGGTAGGGACACCCATGCCAAACAGGTCAAAGGGTAGAGGTCAGACTAGTTGTAGTGCACCGGTCCTCCAGTTTCGGGGATTCAGCTCAGGGCTAACAACCCTGACTGGTAAAACAAAATTGTCACAGAAACAGCAGAATCAGAATCAGGTTTGATATCATTTGTTAACTTTGCAGCAGCAGTACAATGCAATACATGATAAATATTTTAAAAAACTGAATTGCAATATATATTAGATTAGATTAGATTATGAGGACATGCAGTCCTCTTTTATTGTCATTTAGTAATGCATGCATAAGAAATGATACAATGTTCCTCCAGAAAGATGTCACAGAAACACAAGACAAACCAAGACTAAAAAAAACTGACAAAAACCACATAATTATAACATATAGTTACAACCGTAATTTGATGAAGAACAGACCATGGGCATGGTAAAAAAAAAAGTCCCAAAGTCTCTCAAAAGTCCCATCATCTCACGCAGACGGTAGAAAGAAGAGAAACTCCCTTCCTGCCATGAGCTTCCAGAGTCGCAAACTTGCCGATGCAGCATCCTGGAAGCACCCGACCACAGCCGACTCTTGAGTCCACCCGAAAACTTCTGGACTCTGACCAGCCCTCTGACACCAATCACCGAGCACCATCTCTGCTGAGCACTTCGACCCCTGCCCCAGCAACTGGTGATAGGCAAAGCCGAGGACTTGGGGCCTTCCCCTCCGGAGATTTTCAATCGCACAGTAGCAGCATAGTATATATAAATAGTTAAATTAAATAAGTAATGCAAAAATAGAAATTAAAAAGCAGCAAGGTTATGTTCACGGGTTCAATGTCTATTCGGAAATCAGATGGCAGAGGGGAAGAAGTTGTTCCTGAATCATTGAGTGTGTGCCTTCAGGCTTCTGTACCTCCTTCCTGATGGTAGCAATGAGAAGGGGTAATGTCGTGGGTGATGGGTGTCCTTAATGATGGACGCCACCTTTTTGAGGCATTGCTCCTTGAAGGTGTCCTGGATACTACAGAGGCTAGTGCTCATGCTGGAGCTGGCTAATTTTACAACTCTCTGCAGCTTACTACAATCCTGTGCAGTAGCCACAACACCCCACCCCCCACCGTGCTGGACGATGACGCAGCCAGTCAGAATTTCCCTCCATGGTACATCTGCAGAAGTTTTCGAGTGCTTTAGGCGATAAACCAAATCTCCTCAAACTCCTAATGAAATATAGCTGCTGTCTCGCCTTCTTTATAGCTGCATCAATACGTTGGGAGCAATGAGGAATCCTTCTACATCCGAGTGTGATGGTGTTCCTGAGGCTCCATCTGAGACTTGCATGACTGTCAGTAGTGAAAACCAAGAGGAAGCTACTGACATGATGGAGGACCACCGCCAGAGATGGAGGACGTTCATTGCTGTCCTAAACACCATTAGCATTACAGTTTAATACATATACATGAGTGAGATGGTACCATGGTTAAGGTCTGGGCAGCAATGGAACTACCACAATATCCCTTTAATGTTTTGCTCTTGCCTTTTCCATTCAGAAAGAAAATACCATCTGAAACACTTGGAGATTAATAAAAAAAAGGGTACTTTTAGAAAACCTGCAAAGTTAACCAGTGATTGAAATTTCAATGCATAATCCAAAATTCAAAGTTAAACTACATACATGTCACCATATATAACCTTGAAATTCATTTTCCTACAGGCATACTCAGCAAATCTGTAGAGTAGTAACTATAACGGGATCAATGAGAGATCAAACAGAGTGCAGAAGATAACAAACTGGGCAAATACAAATATAAATAATTAGTAATAAATAATGAGAACATGAACTAAAGAGCCCTTGAAGAGAGATCATTGGCTGTGGGAACATCTCAATGGAGGGGCAAGTGAGTGTAGTTATTCCCTTTGTTTGAGGCAGATGGTTGTGGGGTAGTACCTGTTCCTGAACTGGTGGTGTGAGTCCTGAGGCTCTTGTACCTTCTACCTGATGGCAGCAGGGAGAAAAGAGCATATTTGGGTGGAGAGAATTTCAGATGATGGACGCTGCTTTCCAGCGACAGCATTTCATGTAGATGCACTCAAGGGCTGGGAGGGCTTTACCCATGATGTACTGGGCTGTATCCACTACTTTTGCAGGATTTTCTGTTCAAAGGCATTGGTGTTTTCATACCGGGCCATTATGTCAATACGTTCTCCAGAAAACCTTGAGAGAAATACTCTCTAAATACTGTAGGTTCGATGTTTAACTACAGCACCTTACTTCAAATGTGTTAAACTGCAGTGAAGCAGACGGAAAGGAATTTCACCCCATTACCTGTGGATGATGATATTGAGGTATCTTTATCTTTATTATCTGTGAACAGTTAAATATTAAGGACCAATTACAGTGGCACAATTCATCTGGAGCCACTAGCAGAGACTCCAGTATGAATAAATTAATGCTAAAATTGTATTTTTCAGGAGGTGCTGCTCAAAATGTGAGAACGTGTAACTGCAATTAGATCCAATTACAGTGTCAATTTCACATGGAATCACATAACAAGAAGTGATTGCATTTGAAGTTCCTTTTTTTTTAACAGCTGCGCTTCTCCTTGACAGTTCTCCCCGAGAGGAAGAGATGGGAATTGGAAGAAAACACTGAGAGAATACCAAATACACATTTATTTGTTCATTAATAATGTTGATTTTTAACTACCTTCCTCTATCAGAGGGAAATCATAATGGGGTGGCTTTCATCCGGCACACATCTACTGTAAACTCTGTCTATTGTCCTGCCATGCCACCCCCACCAAATCCCCACCTCACAACACTGATCACTTCTCATCTTTTATTACTGCTTGTTTTATTATATATAATAGTATCAGTAACAAAGCTCTCCATTTCTATCTTAATCAAAGCTCTCTGCTTCTTTCTTAATTTTCACCATGGATTTTCAGTCCCGATCCACTTCTATCCCCCATCAAGAAGACCTCAAAGTTCTCTGCTTTTCCTAACAAAAGAACCAACCAATGTCATTTCACCACCAGCCTCCTCCATCAATGATTTTTCCTTCGGCTTCTCCCACTTTCTCCAGACTCTAGGGAAAGCCATAGGCACCAGCATGGGCCCCAGCAATGCCTGCCTTTTTGTTGGCGAATCAGACCAAGCCTTTCCCAGTAATACTCCCCAACTCTTCCTCTGCTGCATTGACATCGTCACTTTCAGCAACTTTGCCTCCAACTTCCACCCCTGCCCTCAAATTCACTCGGTCCATTTCTGAAACCTCTCTCCCCTTTTTCGATCTCTCTGCCGCCGTCTCCGGAGACAAACTGTCAGCTGACATCTTTTATAAGCCAAACAATTCCCACGGATATCTTCGCTATACCTCTTCCCACCCTACCTCCCGTAAAAATGCTATTCCCTTTTCTTCGTTCCTTCACCGGAAACATTGACTGTTTACTCTTTTCCATAGATGCTGCCTGGCTTGCTGAGTACTCCCAGCATTTTGTGTGTGTTACTTTGGATTCCCAGCATCTGAAGACCTTCTTGTGTTGATGAGTAACATTATGCTGTCTTACATAAATGCTCACCTTGCATCTTATATCAACCTGTCAATCTTCAGGCCATGCCTCACAGGAACTTGTGCTAATATTATTTTGTGACTGTACATGCTGGACCACAACTACATGGACTGTGTGTGACAATACTGTGCTTTGCTCTTTGGCCCCAGAGGGGCAATGTTTCATTTGGCTATATATATATATCATTTTCACTATATGGCATGTCGTGTGACGTGGAAGATCATGGACTTTCCATGGTTGTTCTTGGCAAATTTTTCCGCAGAAGCAGTTTGCCATTGCCTGCTTCTGGCTTCTGGGATGCCAGCCATTATGAATACTCTTCAGGGATTGTCTGCCTGGCGTCAGCGGTCACATAACCAGGACTTGGATCCACCACCTGTTCCCGTGGCTTCACGTGACCCTGATCAGGGGGCTAAGCAGGTGCTACACCTTACCCAAGGTGACCCGCAGGCTAGCGGAGGGGAGGAGCGCCTTACACCTCCTTTGGTAGAAACGTATCTCCATCCCTGTCAACAAACTGCAAATATAAAAAGAAAGAAAGAAAGAAACAAACAAACAAACAAACAAGCAAGCAAGCAAGCAAGCAATAAATATCAAGAAAATGAAATGAGGAGTCCTTGAAAGTGAGTCCATAGGTTGTGGGAACATTTCAATGATGGGGCCAGTGATGCTGAGTGAAGTTACACACATAAAAGTTGCTGGTGAACGCAGCAGGCCAGGCAGCATCTCTAGGAAGAGGTACAGTCGACACTTCAGGCCGAGACCCTTCGTCAGGACTAACTGAAGGAAGAGCTAGTCAGAGATTTGAAAGTGGGAGGGGGAGGGCGAGATTCGAAATGATAGGAGAAGACAGGAGGGGGAGGGATGGAGCCAAGAGCTGGACAGGTGATTGGCAAAAGGGATATGACAGGATCATGGGGCAGGAGGCCTAGGGAGAAAGAAAGGGGGAGGGGGGGAGAAAAGCCCAGAGGATGGGCAAGGGGTATAGTGAGAGGGACAGAGGGAGAAAAAGGAGAGAGAGAAAAAGAATGTGTAGATATAAAGAAATAACAGATGGGGTACGAGGGGGAGGTGGGGCATGAGCGGAAGTTTGAGAAGTCAATGTTCATGCCATCAGGTTGGAGGCTACCCAGACGGAATATAAGGTGTTGTTCCTCCAACCTGAGTGTGGCTTCATCTTTACCGTAGAGGAGGCCGTGGATAGATATGTCAGAATGGGAATGGGACGTGGAATTAAAATGTGTGGCCACTGGGAGATCCTGCTTTCTCTGGCGGACAGAGCATAGGTGTTCAGCAAAATGATCTCCCAGTCTGCGTCAAGTCTCGCCAATATATAGAAGGCCACATTGGGAGCACCGGACGCAGTATATCACCCCAGTCGACTCACAGGTGAAGTGTCGCCTCACCTGGAAGGACTGTCTGGGACCCTGAATGGTGGTAAGGGAGGAAGTGTAAGGGCATGTGTAGCACTTGCTCCGCTTACAAGGATAAGTGCCAGGAGGGAGATCGATGCTCCTGATATGGCCTTCTATATATTGGCGAGACCTGACGCAGACTGGGAGATCGTTTCGCTGAACATGTACACTCTGTCCGCCAGAGAAAGCAGGATCTCCCAGCGGCCACACATTTTAATTCCACGTCCCATTCCCATTCTGATATGTCTATCCACGGCCTCCTCTACTGTAAAGATGAGGCCACACTCAGGTTGGAGGAACAACACCTTATATTCCATCTGGGTAGCCTCCAACCTGATGGCATGAACATTGACTTCTCAAACTTCCGCTAATGCCCACCCTTCCCCTCGTACCCCATCCGTTATTTATTTACATACACACATTCTTTTTCTCTCTCTCCTTTTTCTCCCTCTGTCCCTCTCACTATACCCCTTGCCCATCCTCTGGGTTTTCCCTCCATCCCACTTTTCTTTCTCCCTGGGCCTCCTGTCCCATGATCCTCTCATATCCCTTTTGCCAATCAACTGTCCAGCTCTTGGTTCCATCCCTCCCCCTCCTGTCTTCTCCTATCATTTTGGATCTCCCCTCCCCCTCCCACTTTCAAATCTCTTTCTAGCTCTTCTTTCAGTCAGTCCTGACGAAGGGTCTCAGCCCGAAACGTCGACTGTACCTCTTCCTGTAGATGCTGCCTGGCCTGCTGCGTTCACCAGCAACTTTGATGTGTGTTGCTTGAATTTCCAGCATCTGCAGATTTCCTTGTGTCTGAGTGAAGTTATCTTCTTTGGTTCCAATGCCTGATGGTTGAGGGGTAGTAACTGTTCCTGAACCAGGTGCTGTGAGTCCTTAGGCTCCTGTGCCTTCTTTCTGATGGCAGCAGTGGGAAGAGAGCATGTTTTGGGCAGTGGGAGACCCTGACGATGGATGCTGCTTTCCTATGACAGCGCTCCGTGTAGATGTTCTCAGTGGTAGGGAGGGCTTTACCCATGATGGACTGCGCTGTTTCCACTACTCTGGAGTATAGCAGCTACTATCAAGCAAGAGATACAGAAGCCTGAGGTTTCACACCAGCAGCTTCAGGAACAGGTACTTTTCTACAACGAACAGGTTCTCAAACTGACCTGTGCAGCCCTGGCCTAACTTTGACATGCAATTCTATTGACCACTTGCACTGTTATGAACTTAAGACTAGAAGACCAAAAGATATAAGAGCAGATTTAGGCCATTTGGCCTATCAAGTCTGCTTCACCATTTCATCATGGCTGATCCATTTTCCCTCTGAGCTGCAATCTCCTGCCTTCTCCCCGTATCCCTTCATGTCCTGACTAATCAAGACTCTATCAACCTCTGCCTTAAATATACCCACTGACTTGGCCTCCACAGCTGCCTGTGGCAAAAAATTCCACAGATTCACCACCCTCTGGGCTAAAGAAGTTCCTCCTCATCTCTGTCCTAAAAGGACATCCTTCTATTCTGAGGCTATGTCCTCTGGTGCTAGAACTCCCGACCATAGGAAACATCCTGTCCACATCCACTATATCGAGGCTTTTCAATATTCCATGAGGTCGTTCCTCATTTTTCTGAGTTCCAGTGAGTAGAGGCCCAGAGCCTTCAAACACTCCTCATAAGACAAGCCTTTCAATCCCAGAAACACGTTCCTAGTTGTGCCTTTGCACTAACATCTTGTTTTACAGAATCTTTTTTCTACACTGTCTTCCATAATTTATGTACAATTTAAGTCTGTGTGTTGGATGACCCTGCGTGTCAGTGAAGCTGCTGCCAGCAAGATTTTTTTTAGCATGTCTCTACTTCTGCATGTAACATTAACCTCGACTTCTGCTCGCTGTGACCGCCCTTAAAGAACAAGGTGAAGAATTATGTTTGGGTTGAATCCAACCCATCACCCAAGCGCACTTGCTTGCCTGGGTCAGCTGCAGATAGTTCATTCAGCCCTCACGTCACCGAGGCATGCAAGAAGAGCACACAGAACGCTGGAATGACTTCACAACCCGTGGACTCACCTTCAAGGACCCTATTTTCGGTACTATTCATTTATTTATTTGCATCTCCACAGCTGCCTTCTTTTGCACGTTGTTTGCTTGTCAGTCTTGTACAAGATTCAAGATTCAAGATTTATTATCAAACAATGTATAGATTATAAAATCTTGAGATTTGCTCACTCACAACTAACTACAAAGCAAGAAACCTGGAAGAACCCAATTCAAGAAAAAAGGAATAAAAATCAAAATAAAAGACCAACATCTGATGCGCAAGAGAAAGAAAAACAGTTACAAATCATGAAAGCAATCGAAGCAAGCAACATCATTCCAAACCAGAACTGAGTCCTCAGATCTGAACCACAGAACAGCCCAGAGTAGGCCCAAAGCCTTGCTTATCAGTTCATCACATTAGTGGACACGGAGCACAGCAGCCGGAGCAGTCTATAGCCTCAGCATCATGGAGATAATCGTCACGGAGAACCAGTGTAACTTTTCATTAATTCTATTGTATTTCTTAGTTCTTGTTGTAGTGTGCACCCAACCGCATCAGCCTCCGTAATTCGACGCTGTAATTCTCCAGAGTGTGGATAGCTGGCACGTTCCCTTTCAAGAATCTAGCCCGCTCCGCTAATTGACGGCCATGTTTTGGCACCAAGATTTGGATATTTAAAGAGCACCTAAACTCAGGTTTGGTGCTCAGTCTCAGCTCAGCTTTGGTTCAGTCTGCGATTGCGTTTCGGACTTCTGTCTCATTTGGTTTCTCGCCTTGTCAGGTTCTCGTCTAGCATCCAGTCAAGAACCCTGCTCTTGTTTCAGTTTCAAAATCGTGTCTCGATTCTAAAGTGTTGGATAGTTACCATCTTTGCCTAGCCCCTCATCACGTTCTACTGCAAATGTCAGCAAAAAAAAGAATCTCAGGGTAGTTTATGGTGACTTAAACATACTTTGACAGTAAATGAAATTACTTTGAATTGAATATCAGGGAGTGTAATACTGAGGCTCCACCTCAGAAGCTCCCTTACGTTTACGGGTATTCTCTAACCAATGATGAAGCTCTATCTTCTGTCAAACCCTGAGTCCATTTTGTAGATTTTGACTGTCTCTCATCTTCAGAGGCATTCGAAATTTTTTATGATCACTTTAAATAATTCAAATAAAAAACCAAATTACTTCATATCAAGGAAAATTTAATTTAATGCATTGGGAATTTGTGAAATCTCTCAGGGGACAATCACAGTTCTGGTGTTGATATATTCAATGCAGTACATCTAAATTGTTTCAGGAAATGTTCCAGACAATTCATAACATATTTTCTTTGAACTTATTTGGAATAATGTCTACAGTATTTATAATGTCTTGTAGAATGAGTCTTTGATGAACACTTTAGTGTCTTCAGAGGACTGACGGAGGAGTAGGGCTTGAGAACCAGTTAATACTAATGACACGCATTCAATACGAATTGTAATGAGCTCTTTGGGCTTGTGCAGGGAGCCAGAGAGAGTTGGGCTCTGAGGTTTTTAAGAGCACCTGACTTGGTTAGTTGTTGTTTGATAAGAGTTGTTAAACCTTTAGAGTCTCTTGAGCGACTCGCTCCTTGCAATGTGGTCTCCTGGTGCTTTCTGTTTAAATTTGCTGAGTTTATTTCGATAGGCTTGGGGATTCGGCG
This sequence comes from Mobula hypostoma, assembly GCF_963921235.1. Classification (NCBI taxonomy): domain Eukaryota; kingdom Metazoa; phylum Chordata; class Chondrichthyes; order Myliobatiformes; family Myliobatidae; genus Mobula; species Mobula hypostoma. Next base: position 9,101,701 of record NC_086124.1, read on the forward strand.
TTACTCGTACTACCTAAGCAGACTCCGGATTAGCACTAATCGCAGGGTCCTAGTTTTGGGAATACTAAGTCTCACGGTGTCGCTTGGCTGAGCCCCCGCTGTTCTGTTAGAACTTTTATGAATAAACTCTGATGTCCATCTCTACATTAGAGTCTGTCTTTCCTCCACACTTGAGTTCTGGCATTGCCACTGTATAACCGCGACTAGAGCGTCTCTCCTCTACATTCTGGGTTTCTCAAGTCCACGTTCCGAGTCCATTCTGAACGTTTCTTGTCTATGTTCGAAGTTTCTCAATTCCACTTTCCGAGCTCCTCTACTCTACGTTCGAGGCCTTTTCTGGGTCTCAAGGCTTTTTTCACGTTTAAGAATTCCAGGTTCTCAAGATCTTTAAGGTCCACCACAATTCCCATGACCCTTCAGGTTTCGCATAGCCCTCCAGGTGTCTGAGAACTTTTCAGTGTTTCCAAGGACTATTCAATGTTCCTGATTCTCTCTCAAGATTCCCCAAGTCTCTCTCAAGGATCTCCAGGTCTGGAGTTTTTTGGTCTCCTTGGGCCATAGGGAGGAGGGAGTCAGAAAAATGAGATCTTCAGGCTTGCGCAGGAAGCCAGAGAGCATTGGGTTCTGAGGTTCCTATAGCATCTGAATTAGTTCATTGTTGTTTAATGAGAGTCATTAATTGTTTAGACTTCCTTCTGTTTTTCTTGAGTGACTTGCTCTGTGTAATGTGAACTCTTGATGCTTCCCGTTTCTCTTTCATAAAAGTTTAAAAGTTTATTTTGATAAACTCAAGGGTTTGGTGTTACTTGCATTATTTAAGTGGATGCCTGATTAATGCTAATTGGGGGTCCTAGTTTTGAGAGTGTTACGGCTCATGGTGTCACTCAGCCGAACCCACTGACGTTCTGTTGGAATTCTTCAAGATAAAACTGTGGTCACCATCTCAAAGCTTCAAAGTACATTTATTATCAAATTACATATGCAGTGTACAATGTCAGTTTCACTTCTCACAGACAGCCGCAAAACGAAGAAAACCCTGGAACCGAACCCATTCAAAGGAACACATCAAACCCCACCCACCAAAGCACAAAAAAGAAAAAAAGGGAAAAAAAAAACACAGAATTGAATGAATCCAGCCATGTTCAGTTCAGCTTAATTCATTTCAATCTGGCACTGTGTCATTCATTATCTGCAGGCTGCCCTGATCAAAATTTGCCAAAACAGCACAAAAAAAGAGTGAGCAGAAATTAGGCACACAGAGTACTACAGTCAAATCCACAAACCGCATCAATTAATACTTGCCCCAAGACCCAGGAATCTGGCACCATCCTCCAAAAGCCATTGGGAAAAAATATGGTGCGGGCCCCAAAAAAGCTATAGTGGGACAAATTACATAACCCAGCAAACCCATATTCCAAGCGTGATGAGAATCCAGTCACCCAAGACTAAAAACACTCTTCTTGTGATGTTCCCAGTGGTCTTCCAACACACTTTTAACAGGGTGATCATTCTTCTGCCCCCTCAAGTTAACCCAGTGTGTGAACAACAACTTCATCCTCCGCAACTGTAAGGGTATTTGTCCCATTTCAACCAGTAAAGCTGAAACAAGAGATGACCTTACTACACCACAACACAGTCTTAAAACCTGAGTTTGTATCCCACCCAAATATTTTAAATTTGAAGATGAAGCTGATCCATAAGTCACACAGCTATAATCAAGTACCAATCCAATTAAACAAATATATATATAGTCAACACAGATTTTCGTGTAGCACCCAAGAATATCCACATAGACACCCAAGGATACTTAATGCACATTTACATTTGTCAATCATCTTACTGATATGGTGCTTCCATGTTAGCTTATCGTCCAGCCGCATGCCAAGAAATCTTACCATTGACCCTTCAAGAGTTTGACTATATAATTTCAAATTAAGTGCAGGTCTATAGATCCTCTTTGTAAAACATAAAACTTGTGTTTTAGCTAGTGAAAGCTTAAAACCCCATCTACTTGCCCACTGTTCAACCATACTAATCACTAATTGCATCCTATATACAGTCAAATTGAAATTTTTTCCTCTGATCCATAAAAAGTGATTTACCCACTCCAGTTCCTATCTCAGAGAAAATATCATTAATCATAATCATAATCTGGGTCGTACGCTCCAAATATCCGGACCTGCCTCTCAGTTTTTTTGCACTACCTTACTTTCCACTTTTCTATTTTCTATTTATGATTTATAATTTAAATTTTTAACATTTACTATCGATTTGTAATCCAGGAAGCGGGAAGCGCAGAATCAAATATCGCTGTGGTGATTGTACGTTCTAGTATCAATTGTTTGGCGACAATATATAAAGTATAAAATGTAAAAATTTATAAAGTATAAAATATAAACAACAAAGGGCCGCAAATACTGCCTTGTGGAGTCCCATTCTCTATCTCTTAGATACCTGAATGCACCTTTCCTACCCTTACTTGCATAGACCATCCAAATAAGAAACTCAGAAAAAAAATTATATAGCATTCCTCCCATTCCTAATTTCCATAATTTAATCAAAAGACCCTCCCTCCATAACATATCATGTACTTTTTCTGTATCAAAAATACTACTATTGCTTCTTCATTTACCTGTGCTTTATTAATATCATCTTCCAAACATAAAACTGAATCCAACATCATTCTACCCTTCTGAAATCCGCTCTGATAAAACGCTATTATCACTTCTTATTTCAACCGCTCTATTACCAGACATTCCATAAGTTTACACAAATGGGCTGTTAATAATATTGGTCTATAACTAGAAGGATCCAACAGGGGATTTCAAGGTTTTAGAATAGGTACTACTGCTGCCATTTTCCATGTGGAGAGAAGATGGTCTAAATTTCAAATATGATTCAAAAATTATAATATCTTAAGAGAGTTGTCAGCCATATGTTTAAATACAATAATATATATCATCCTTTCCAGGAGCCATCTGACCTGTACTGTTAATAGCTTTCATAAATTCACACAAAGAAATCTCTACCTTACTAATACTATCATCATTGCTACAGCTGGCTTCCAACACATCAGTGCTTTCGCTCAGAACCTTAACTCTACATTGTTTAGCCTTTTCACTTAGTGTGTGGTATATGGACTTGGATTTCGCCTTGTGAGGTTTTCTTTTGTCTTCGAAAGCTCTCACAGACGGGGGTTAACAAAAAAAGCACAAGTGGTTTGCCCAGAGCTCAAAGCCGTGCTTCTCTCAATCCTGCTGACTGCCTGTGAGCTTGACCCTGACTCACTCCGCCACAGTCCCCGTGCGAATCAGCAGGAAGACCTTCCAGATACAATCAATTGAAACACCTTGACTGCACACGGGTGATCTCCATTTAACTAATTACAGTAGGTGACTTCTGAAACCAAATGGCTGCATCAATGATGATTTAGTGTGTCATATGAAAGGAGGTGAATACTTATGCAATTCCTTTGTGTTTTATATTTGTAATTAATTTAGATCACTTCAGAGAGATCACTTTGACAAGGAAGAGTCCTTCTCTGCTGATCACTGTCAAAACAGTCAAATTAAATCCACTGCGATTCAATGTTGTAAAACTGTAAAACACAGAAGTTTCCAAGGAGGTTGAGTACTTTGTATAGGCACTGTATCTATCCAAACTTTGCTTAAGTGTTGAAATCCAGCTCACACACACCACTTGCGCTGGCAGCTCATTCCACACTCTCACGCTCCTCTGAGTGAAAACGTTTCCCCTCATGTTCCCCTTAATCTTTTCACCTTTCACCCTTAACCCATGACCTCTAGTTGTAGTCCCACCCAACCTCAATGAAAAAAAACCTGCTTCCATTTTTCCTGTCTATACCCCTCATAATTTTGTATCCCTCTATCAAATCTCCTCTCAGTCTTCTACAATCTAAGGAATAAAGTCCTAACCTATTCAATCTCTCCTTATAACTCAGGTCCTCCAGACTTGGCAACATCCTTGCAAATTTTCGCTGTACTTTTTTTAACCTTGATTACATCAGGTAGGTGACCAAAACTGCACACAATACTCCACATTAAGCCTCACCAACATCTTACACAACTGTATGTGTATATGTATACATATTAAGATTTATAATCCATTCTTTCTATGAAAGCAATAAACTAAGCTGAATAAATTGAAGCAAGAGACACACAAGATGCTGGAGGAACTCAGACGGGCAGGCAGCATCGATGGCAAAGAGTACAGTTGACACTTTGGGCCGAGACCCTTCGGCAGGACTGTCTGGTCAGGAAGAGCTCTTTAAATGTATTTTATTTATTGAGGTACATTGCAGAAAAGGCCCTTTGAGCCGTGCCACCCATGATTTAAACCCGGCCTAATCACGGGACAATTTACAATGACCAATTAACATACCAACCAGTAGGTCTTTGGACTGTGGGAGGAAACTGGAGCACCCGGAGGAAACCCACACAGCTGCAGGGAGAACGTACAAACACCTTACAGACAGCTGCGGGAATTGAACCCGGGTCGCCTGCCCCGTAAAGTGTGCCAACCGCTATGCTATCGCTGAGCTGGAGACGCTAAAGGGCTTTACAGCTCTTAATTCACAAACACCAGTGATACGCGGGGCCCTTGTTTCACACTTCGCGTAATGGCATCTTGTAATCTCAATGTTCTAAACATACAGTGCAGAAGTCACACTTAATGAATGATTAAACCTTTGAAAAACATTACAATAGTCACTCGTGCAAGATGAAAGACGTATTACTGTGGCAATATTTCAGTACAGTCCTCACTGTGCTCGCCAATGGACTGCCAGCTTTGATTAATTTCTTGCATTTGGCCCTTGGTAGCAACTGCCTAGGCATTCCATTTCTCATTTTGATGAGAGCGTTGTCTTTGCCAGAACATAGCCTTGCTTTATGCCCAGTCAACTTCACTGAAAGTCACTTTACAAATGGAACATGCTTAAAAACAAACATATCTCGAGAGCCAAAAGAAAATTACAGTTTCTAATGCAGTGGGTTTTAATGTTGCATGAGCTGCAACGGAGCAAGCATCAGTTACTTTTCATTCTCTGCTTTTTAAGACCGCAAGATATTGGGCAGAAATAGGCCATTTGGCCCATCGCACCTGTTTTGCCATTCTGTCATGGCTGATCTATTTTCCCTTTGAACCCATTCTCCTGCCTTCTCCCCGTAACCTTTCCTTAAGACCATAAGAAAGAGGTGCAGAAGTAGGCCATTTGGCCCTTAGAGTTCACTCCACCATTTCATCAAGGCTGATCCATTTTCCCTCTCAGCCCCAATCTCCTGCCTTCTCCCCCATATCCCTTCATGCCCTGACCAATCATGAATTTATTAACCTCTACCTTAAATATACATAAAGGCTAGGCCTCCACAGCTGCCCATGGCAACGACTTCCACAGATTGACCACGCTCTGGCTAAAGAAATTTCTCCTCATCTCCTTTCTAAAAGGATATCCCTCTATTCCAAGGGCTGTGTCCTCTGGTCTTAGACTCTCCCCCACCATAGGAAACATCCAAACAGCATCCACTCTATTGAGACCTTTCTTCATTTGATAGGTTTCAATGAGATCACCCACCCCACCTCGTTTTTCTGAATTCCAGTGAGCACAGGCCCAGAGCCTTCAAACATTCCTCAAATCCTTAACATCCCAGAATCATTTTTGTGAGAACCTCCTTTGAACCTTCTCCAATGTCAGCAGATCCTTTCTTAGATAAGGGGCCCAAAACTGCTCACAATACTCCAAGTGAAGCCTCACCAGTGCCTTATAAAGCCTCAATGTTATATCTATTTTAAGCAATAGTTTTCTTTTTATTTCTCTGCGAGGGTAATTTATGCAGAATATTTTTTATATTAATGTTTCTGTAAACAGTTGGAGGTGTTGTGAATAGTGTGGAGGGCTGTCAGAGGTTACAGTGGGACATTGATAGGATGCAAAACTGGGCTGAGAAGTGGTAGATGGAGTTCAACCCAGATAAGTGTGAGGTGGTTCATTTTGGTAGGTCAAATATGATGACAGAATAAAGTATTAATGGTAAGACTCTTGGCAGTGTGGAGGATCAGAGGGACCTTGGGGTCCGAGTCCATAGGACACGCAAAGCTGCTGCACAGGTTGACTCTGTGGTTAAGAAAGCATACGGTGCATTGGCCTTCATCAATCGTGGGATTGAGTTTAGGAGCTGAGAGGTAATGTTGCAGCTATATGGGACCCTGGTCAGACCCCACTTGGAGTACTGTGCTCAATTCTGGTCGCCTCACTAAAGGAAGGATGTGGAAACCATAGAAAGGGTGCAGAAGAAATTTACAAGGATGTTAACTGGATTGGGGAGCATGCCTTATGAGAATAGGTTGAGTGAACTCGGCCTTTTCTCCTTGGAGCAACAGAGGATGAGAGGTGACCTGATAGAGGTGTATAAGATGATGAGATGCATTGATTATGTGGATAGTCAGAGGCTTTTTCCCAGAGCTAAATGGCTAGCATGAGAGGGCACAGCTTTAAGGTGCTTGGAAGTAAGTACAGAGGAGATGTCAGGGGTAAGTTTTTTACGCAGAGAGTGGTGAGTGCATGAAATGGGCTGTCGGTGATGGTGGTGAAGGTGGATACAATAGGGTCTTTTAAAAGACTCCTGGACAGGTACTTGGAGCTCAGAAGAATAGAGGGCTATGGGTAACCCTAGGTAATTTCTAAGACAGGGACATGTTCGGCACAGCTTTGTGGGCTGAAGGGCCTATATTGTACCATAGGTTTTCTATGTTTCTAACAGATGGGTATTTCAGCAGGTCCCTTGATCCCTATACAGGTGAAAGAAATGCTGGATCAGAATTATAAGCTTCAATTTAATTCATGCATTTATTATTTTCTGGGAGGCAGGGTGGAGATACATCTCTACCAAAGGAGGTGTAAAGTGCTCTTTTTCCCTCCGCTAGCCCGCAGGTCACCCCTGAGCTCCTTAGCCCCGCACCACCCGATCAGGGTCACGTAAAGCCATGGAAGCAAGTGGTGGATGGTTGTATGAGCAGCTGGTGCACATCACAAGTCCTGGTTATGTGACCACTGACGCCAGACAGACAATCTCTCAAGAGAACTGATAGTGGCTGGGGTCATCCATCTTATATGGAACAAACGCTTTATTACTGGTGTAGCGGTTCGCTTATAAATGAAAGAATTACTTGCTTTCCTCTAGGAGATTGCTTCATTTTTAGGGCGAGAAAAAGAATGATCCCCTAATTTGGATGTTTATAATGTATATGAATCAATAAAGGTTAATCTTTGAAACCAAGATACAATCACTTCAAATGATTTTCAACTTGCACAAGACTATTTCATATTTTACTAGTGACCACGTAGGCCTCGCTTTCCCCCACCAGTTTGCCTGTCTGGTCAGTCATGTCAGGGAACTATTCAGGAAAGAAACTGAACAAGATGTCCATCCAAGCTAGCCCAATTTGCCGGCATTTGACACATATCCACTCAACCTTTCCTATCCATGTACATTCTCCCCATGACAGTGCGGGTTTCCTCCAGTCCGAGGGTGTGCTGGGGGCAGCCCACAGGTGTCACCAGAGCTCTGGCACCACCATAGCATGCTCACCAATTATTAAGCCGAACCTACATGCCTTTGGAATATGGGAGGAAACCAGAGCACCTGGAGGAAACCGACAGGGTCATGGAGAAAAATGTCCAAATTCCTTACAGCCCCAGAGGATGGGCAAGGAGTATAGTGAGAGGGACAGAGAGAGAAAAAGGAGAGAGAGAAAAAAATCAATAAAAATAATAAATGAATAAATAAATACTGGATGGGGTACGGGGGGAGGTGGGGCATTAGCGGAAGTTAGAGAAGTCAATGTTCATGCCATCAAGTTGGAGGCTACCCAGATGGAATATAAAGTGTTGTTCCTCCAACCTGAGTGTGGCTTCATTTTGACAGTAGAAGAGGCCATGGATAGACATATCAGAATGGGAATGGTGCCCCACCTCTCCTTCATACCCCATCCATTATTTATTTATTTATTATTATTAATAATTTTTTTTCTCTCTCTCCTTTTTGTCCCTCTCACTATACTCCTTGCCCATCCTCTAGGCTTCCCCCCTCCCCCTTTCCTTCTCCCTAGCCCTCCCGTCCCATGATCCTCTCATATCCCCTTTTGCCAATCAACTGTCCAGCTCTTGGCTCCATCCCTCCCCCTCCTGTCTTCTCCTATCATTTTGGATCTCCCCCTCCCCCTCAAATCTCTTACTAGCTCTTCTTTCAGTTAGTCCTGACGAAGGGTCTCGGCCCGAAACGTCGACTGTACCTCTTCCTAGAGATGCTGCCTGGCCTGCTGCGTTCACCAGCAATTTTTATCTGTGTTACCTGTCTGCAAGGAGTTTGTATGTTCTCCCTTTGACCTTGTGGGTTTCCTCTGCTTTCCTCCCACAGTCCAAAGATGTACCAGTTAGTAGGTTAGGTACCTGATTAGGCTAGGGCAGGGGTCGGCAACCTTTTTGCCTCTGTGGGCCGGATCGCGTATTAATGAGCGGACGGTGGGCCAGAAAAAATGCCATAAAAAACTTGAAATATGGGAATTATCCTTTTAAATACATCTAGTTATGTTTTGCCTCAAATTAATGAATAACGCATGCTAGGAAATCTTCTGTGCTTAAGGTTGCCTACCCCTGGGCTAGGGTCAATTCAGCAATAGCTTGAAGGGCCAGAGGGGCCTTCTGCAGATCAATAAATATTATTTCCCCTTTAGGCAAGGGCAGGAAACATCTGCTCCATTTTGCTGTGGCTTCATCTGTTTCCTCTCCCAGTTTAATGAAGAACTTAACTTGCAGCAGCATCAAATCACCAGCATCCATAAGGAAAGCCGAAATTAAATGGAAACCAAACCCAGATTTTACAAGGGGAAATAAAAAGCACAATTACAATAAAAAGTCTATTTTAGTGCAAAGTTGTAGTTACTTTTGCAAAATATATATATTTTTTTCATCATCTAGATTCCTGGTTCTGATTCTGATTCTAAAAAGTAATGCTCACATCACTTCTCATTGCTACCATCGTGGAGGAGGTACAAGAGCCTGAAGACACACACTCAATGTTGTAGGAACAGTTTCTTCCCTTCCGCCATCAGATTTCTGAACAAGCAATAAACCAACCCATGAACACCACCTCACTATCTTTACTCACTTTTTGCTCTACTTACTCAATTTAATTTTTAATCTATGTTTTGTATTTGAAAGTTTTTTTTGGGTATTTCACTGTATTTATGCCGCAAAGCGACAAATTTCATGACATACAATATTCCAATGATATTAAACCCGATCCTAATTCTGATTTCTCAGCAAGTTAATATCCGGCGAGAACATCGTGAATTTAGAGAATCATCTAATTAATAAATCCTGTGTAGTGATGCAGTGTAAGGAAATGCAGCAGAGAAAAACTAATAGAACCACAAGTCTATTTACAACAATGGTGTGCAGTCCTGTGCAAAGTCCTGGGCACATACGTATAGCTGGGGTGCCTAAGACTTTTGCACAGTGGTGCATTTGCAACGTGGAGCAGAGGGCGAGTTTGTAAGTCTGGCGGGAGCAAAGGATGTTGGGAATGGTGAGGGTGGAGCGATGCGGGAGGGGTGCGGGACAGTTGGCAGAGACGGAGTGCCAGGAGCTGAGGGTGACGTGGGTAAAGATACACCCAGCCCTGAAACACCAGGCAAGGTAATTTGATTCCAAACAATTGGTTGATTGATCATTACGGAATGTCTCTCTGATGCTTCCTGCTCCCTTCTTCTTTTCCCAACCATGATTCTCTTCTCCTCTCCCCACTCCAAGTCCATAACAGAGACCCATATCAGAGTCCGGTTTATCATTCCTCACATATGTCATGATCTTTTTTTGCGACAGCAGTACAGTACAATGCATAACATTACTACTGTGCTGTACTAAAGTCTCAGGCATCCTAGCTATATATATGTGCCTATTGCACAGGCTTTTGCACAGTACTGTATATATCACATAAAATATATTTATTGGTCTTGTATTATTTTTCCAACATTTGGACTGTCTTCTCCCCATGTTCTGATATTACAAATTTCACTTGTTTCCTTTAACATCTCTAGAGGTAGATGCAATAGGAACATTTACCAGACTCATTGATAAGCACATGCATGCCATCTACCAGCCTCTTTCTCACTGCTCCTGGAGGAAGGTCTCTGTGTTCTAATGGTCTCCCTCTTTCCCTCTCGCTCACTGTTGCCAGAGGATTGTGCTGGAGTCCTGGGTCTTGGTCAAGGTTTAATCGACGCGGTCTGTAATTCACGTTATGATGTGTTTCTGGTTTCTGCTCACTCCTCTTTTTGTTGCTTTTTTTCAGTGATTTTGATCAGGGTGGCGAACTGAGCTGAACTGAATATGCCTGGCCTCTTTCGATTTTGTGCTTTATATTCTGCGTTTTACGCTCATTTTTTGCTGCCTGCGCGATTTGCTTTTTTTTCCTGAATGTTGGAGGAGCTGGCTGTTTTGCTTTGAACAGGCTCTATCTTTCTTTTCATGGCAGTCTATGGTGAATCTCAGGGCTGTATACTACAAAAATACTTTGATAATAAATGTACTTTGAATCTTTGGCAGAAAAATGGAGATTGTTCTTGGAGGAGGTTAGAAGGCCAGCAAAACATTGTGGGCTGAAGGACCTGTACTATGTTATAATGTTCTATGTTCTATGTTCAATTATGCCTTTATCAATATCTCCCAGTCAGCACCTGTGGCATCTACCCCCTTCTAGTCTTCAATTTATCACAGACCTCTCCATTTTACTCTGCACCCCTCCTTCCCTTGCTCTGCAATTTAAAATTTGCTTCACTTCTACTTTTTCCCTGTTCTGACATAAGATTATAAAACCAGAACAAGAAACTAACAGCTAGAACAACTTACTGGGACAGGCAGATTACCCCGACTCTCACCATGGGTTTGTAATGAGCTAGCTGTTACTGTGAGTTCAACCTAACAGCAACATAAGTCGACAATGCATTGGGAACAATGATGCAAGAGGTCATTTCCAGTAAATAAAAACGTCTTGGGTAAATATGATTCAGGTAAACACAAGCGTAAAAGGTTAAATGTTCCCTCGACAGGAAAACGGAGACGATTACTGTATGAACACCAACACACCCATGCAAATTTACTGTTCGCCAGGAATTTGCCGTTCGTTTACTCACAGTACTAAAATGGTTTTGCACTGAAGAACCTGTCCCAGGAAACAAATATTCACGCACCAACCAAGGGAAAAAAAACGTTGAACTTTCTTCAATGTCACGTGCTAACTCGCTAACTAAAAGTTATCTGCACATTCTCCATGAGGTCATTGTCTGCGCGGGGATTTCTCAACATCAGTATGCACCCTTCCAAATGAATGTTTCACCACTTCCTTCACCGACATTCGTAGACGGTTTCCATTCTCCTTTTTCGATCCCTCACTATCTAGAAAGAAATGGCTTCCCGTCCTTTTCCCGCAGTCTCTCTAGAATGTTCCCAAGACAAATCCTATTGCCTATTTCAACTTATCAATCAACTAAATTTTAATTTTAAACAGCAGAAATGAAATACTCGATTGTATAATGTAATTAAAGGAACACTTACTGCATCCTGAGAAAATTTGCACAAAATGAAATACCCGCTGCATTACTGTATTAATAAAATACAGCATGGTTTTAAACCAGGCTTTAAACCCTCATATAACCTTCCATATTTATCAGATTCCAGTACAGGTACCCTCCTCACCACCCACCACCCTCAGTCTCCGCTTTCACCCTTCCTTCCCTCCCCCTGACCTGCCTCCAACTAGCACCCACCTGCTCTGTCTCAAAATCAAAATCAGAATCAGGTTTCTTAGCGCTGACAGGACAGTGCAATATAAATATAAAAAATAAATCAGACAAAATAGTAAAGTAGTGTTTGTGGGTTCATGGACCATTCAGAAAGCTGATGGTGGAGGGGAAGAAGCTGTTCCTAAAATGAAGAGTGAGGGTCTTCAGGCTCCTCTCTGATGGTAGTAAGAAGAAGGGGGCATGCCCTGGAATGTTAGGGCTCCTGAATGATGGATGCCACCTTCTTGAGGCATTGCCTTTTGAAGATGTCTTTGTTTGTGGTGATGTTAATACCCATGATGGAGTTGGCTGAGTTTACAACCCTCCACAGCTTTTTACAGGCCTGTGCATTGGCCCCTCCATACCAGACGGTGATGCAAATAGTTGGAAAGCTTTCCACCGTACATCTGTAGAGACTTTAGTGACATACCAAGTCTCTTCAAACTGCCAACGAAATATGTTTGTTGACGTGCCTTCTTTTTAGTTGCATCAATACGTTGGGTCCAGGATAGATCTTCAGAGATGTTGACACCCAGGAACTGAAAACTCCTCATCTTTTCCACTGATGATTCCTTGATGACTGGTGTGTGTTCTCCTGACTTTCCCTTCCTAAAGTCCACAACCAACTCCTTGGTCTTACTGACAAACTCCACCCCTCCCTCTCCCCCACCTCACCTCACTTCAGTGGGTCCATCACCTACCAACCCCTGTCTCTCTCCTTCTCCTCTCTTCCTGATAGCAGCTATTTTCTTTCTCCACTCTCAGTTCTGATCAGGATCTCCACCTGAAATGCCGACAATTCCTTCCTTCCCCACAGATGCTGATCGACTTGTTAAGTTCCTCCAGCAGATTGTCATTTACTTCAGATTCCAATATCTACAGGTAACGGGGGGAGGGTTGAGTGGGTGGGAGAGGGGTTGTAATTGGAAGCTGGGAGGTGATAGATGGAAAAGGTAAAGGGCTGAAGGAAAAACACAAGAAGATGCTGGAAATCCAAAGCAACACATACAAAATGCAGGAGGAACTCAGCAGGTCAGGCAGCATTTATTAATTTTTTTTTAAAGACATCCGTTAGTCTTGTGAGACCATGGATCTGCACCTGGAAAGTCTTCACTCTCCAGGGCGCAGGCCTGGGCAAGGTTGTATAGAAGACCAGCAGTTGCCCATGCTGCAAGTCTCCCCTCTCCACGCCACCAACGTTGTCCAAGAGAAGGGCATTAGGACCCATACAGCTTGGCACCGGTGTCGTCGCAGAGCAATGTGTGGTTATGTGCCTTGCTCAAGGACACAACACACTGCCTCAGCTGGGGCTCGAACCCACGACATTCAGAGCGCTAGTCCAATGCTTTAACCACTTGGCCACGTGCAGCATTTATAGAAATGAACAAAGAGTCGACATTTCAGACTGAGACCCTTTTTCTGGACTGGGAAGGAAGGGGGAAGTCGCCAGAATAAAAAGGTGGGGGGGAGGAGAAGGAGGATAGCTGGAAGGTGTTAGCTGAAACCAGGTAATCTGATAGGAGGGGAGAGTGGACCGTAGGAGAAAGCGAAGAAGGAGGGGACCCAGGTAAGCAGGTGAGAAGACGTAAAAGATCAGAGTGTGGAATAGTAGGGGTGGGGAGAAATTTGTCTTCCAGAAGGAGAAATCGATATTCGAGCCATCAGGTTGGAGGATACCAAAACGGAATATAATGTGTTGCTCCTCCAACCTGAGGGTGGCCTTATTTTTCCACAAGAGGAGGCCATGAAGAGACAAGGGATGGGGAGGAAGCAATCTGACAGGAGAGGAGAGTGGACCACAGGAGAAAGGGAAGGAGGAGGGGCACTGAGGGGAATTGATGGGCAAGTGAGGAGACGAGAAGGGATAAGATGGGAGCCAGAATGGGGAATAAAAAGAGAAAGAAGGGGAGGAAGGAGAAATTAGCAGAAGGTCAAGAAATCAATGTTCATGCCATCAAGTTGGAGATTATCCAAAGCTTCAACCTGAGAGTGACCTCATTTTGACGGTAGAAGAGGTCATAGACTGGCATCTTGGAATGGGAATGGGAATGGGAAGTGGGTGGCTATCAGGAAAGCCTGCCTGTTGTGGCGAACGGATGGAAGTTGTTCGATGAAGCAGTACCCCAATCTATGTCCAGTCCCCTACCTCCAGGAGCAGTTGAAATGACACAAGGAAGGGTAACCAGAGTCATACTTCACTGCAAGTGATTTTCTCTGCCAACCTAAGTCTCAGAGAACTCCGAGGACTTCTTGTTCTTCTTAATCAGGGCTCCTCTTGTGAAATCAGATGACTCAGAGACTGCAAATGGAAATGACAATTAAAACCGAGCGCAGAAGAAATCAAGAACATTGTCACATGGGTGCAATCCAATCACAGGGACAGTAGCCTGCAATGTGATTTCAGTACAACATGTTCGAATACAGCTGTCAGCTGGATATTAAAATTACACAGGCACATAATAGGATAATTGGGCAATCTTCCAGAAGCTGCTGATAGTTCCATTTATTTTTTGTCTTACTTTGAAATGGCTTGTACCTCACCTTCTCGAAAACCTCATCCAGCTCAAGTGGTCTTCAAGTACTTCAGACAATCCAGTTCCAGCATCCTCACAGTACTGACTCACAGGTTGTAGTGGGCCAGGAATAACTTACTTAGTTACTTGTTTAATTAATTTAGAGATACAACACGGTAACGGGCCCTCCTGGCCCAACCAAACCCGACCGCCCAACTCCACACGTGGCCGATTAACCAACTAGCCGGTAGTCTTTGGAACATGGGAGGAAACTGGAGAACCCACGGGCTCACAGGGGTACAAGTGGCTGAAGGGAACTGATGCAGTCTCACAGAGAGGAAGTGCAAATGCCTTACAATGGTTAGGAGAAGTTTGGACAGGTACATGGTATGGAGGGCTTTGGTGCAGGTTGATGGGAGTAGGCCGTTTAAGTGGTTTGGCATGGACTAGATGGGCCGAAGGGCCTGTTTCTGTGCTGCACTTTTCTATGGCTCTATGGCTCCTTACAGACAGCTGTAGAATGGAACCTGGGCCACTGGTGATGTAGCAATGTTGTGCCAACACCTTTGCTACTGTGCTGCCCCTTAAGAGAGGATACTCTCCCTTCTTAATATAATCATCCTTTTAAACACTTCTAACTGACCTCTCAGGAGAAACCTTTGCCCCCCCACCGATATTTGGGTAGCTTGATATTAATTACTTTTGGGGTTTCTAACCTCGTGTCCACAGACTCCTTGGTTAAATCTAGGGGTCCCCGGCATAAGAAGGGTTGGGGACTCTTGCAAATTTTAGGTAACTGTTGTGTGAAGTATCTTAAAATGTTTTCTTTTAGCAGTGAAGGAGTGTATTCATATAGTGCCTTTCAGGACATTCCAAAGCGCTCCATAACCAATGAAATGTTTTTGAAGTGAAAACACTATGCTTAGTCAAACCGGCCACACTGGAGACTGTGGTGGAACAAAGGACCCTACGGAAAATCCTGACAATTCTGGACAATGTTTCTCACTCTCTGCATGCCACCTTGGCTGAACAGAGGAGAACTTTTAGTAATAGACTGAGACAACCACACTGCTCCAAAGAGCGCTATATGAGGTCATTCTTACCCTCATCTTTAGGTTCTATAACGACATAGCCAGGGAAGTGATGAGCCCTCCTGTTCGACTATTTGTGGTAACTTATTTTTCTATTCTTTCTGCTTCTCTTCTAATATTTATATCTGTGCACATGCAATGCTACTGTGACACTGTAATTTCCTTTGGGATCAATGAGGTATCTATCTATGTATTTAATGCAAAATATACAGTAAGATCCCACAAACAGCAGTGAGACTGTGGCCTGAAAATCTATCCTAGCAATTTTGAAAATAAATTGCCCTCCCCTACATGTGTGAGAGGGGACAAGGGTCAGTATAATGCTTGCACTGGAATTTTTTTCCTGCAAGAGGCTAAACTTTACCCAAGTTTCTAAAATTCCATAGAAAACATTCTACCTGAATGCATAACTTCTTGATATGACAACTATTCTTCTTGTGACAGCAGGAAACACAACTCAGCCTCTCCTCTCCAAAGACTCTGTCTGCACTTCTCACTGACCCAGCTTAATCAAAGACCCCAATCACCCCAGTCATTCTCTCTTCTCTCCTCCACCAAGGTCAAGGACAGCTTCTACCCTGTTGTTCTAATCATTAAGTGGTTCCCTAGTATGATAAGACAGAAGTTGTGCATTTAATATATCGGTAATATTTGAGTGGTTCCAAGGTTGTCAAGCTGAGCGGTGGTAGTGGGGACAAGCTCCCACTACATAAAAGTGCTCCTCACAGCATGACGCCTCAAATAGCCTCTGACAACCAAGTCCAACTTCTGGCCTTCTCGTGTGGCTTAGCTTCTAAGTCTGGCGGAACTGTTTCTCATGACAGGAGAAGGGGCGAAGGCGGGTCCTGGCGCCTTAAAACCAGTGCTTCGGGTAGATGGATCTCGTCAGCCTGGGAAGGCAGTCCATCTAAGAGAGGAAGAACTCTGATTTCAAACCTCGGCTGCCTTGCGGTCATACCCACTGATGAGAAAGGCTTCAGGAGTAAATCCTGAGGATAAATCTGGAGCTGGAGTCCCTAAGGCAGTCCGATGTTGCCTTCAACTTCGTTCTGGCAACTCCTGCGATGACACTGGTGCCAAGCTGTATCAACCCTTGCCCTTCCCTTTGGCAACATCGGTGTCGTGGAGAGGGGAGACTTGCGGCATGGACAACGGCCGGTGTCCATACAACTTTGCCCAGGCCTGCGCCCTGGAGAGGACACTCTGACTGAGGCAAGACTTTCCAGGCATAGATCCATGATCTCGCGAGACTAACAGATGCCACCTCCACAATATTTGAGTAATGTATTTGTATGATTAAATATATTAATTAGAAATTATATGTAAAAGTATGTGAATGGCATACATCATTATGCCACCGCGCCATCAATGCACAGCTCACTAAAGTAGAACTAACTATGTATACAAGTTATCCCTGGCTCTGTGTTTTTTTTATTAGTTTTATGTTTTGGAATTGCCAAGTGTAACAATGGACTCCAGACCTCACAATCTAGCTTGCAATGATCTTGCACCTTATTGCCTATCTGCTCTGCACTTTTTCTATATATGTTATGCTTTATTCTGCATTTTTACTGCTGTTGTTGTTTTACCTTGTACCGTGTAATGATTTGATCTGTATAAACGGCATGCAAGGCAAGTTTTTCATAGGATCTTAGCACAAGTGACAATAATAAACCAATTCTAATTCCGATTGTAAAATGGGACCTGAACCTGTATCATGTGACTCAGAGTAAATCTGAGTCATTTTTCTTTAATTGAGTGGATTTCAGCATATGGCCATCACTGTGAAGGCTAATGTGCCTTAACTACCCATGAGAAGGATTATTGAAGTATTCCCACAAGGAGGGGAGCTGGCCACTGGTGTTGTTCCCCTATACCTGCTGGCTTTGTTCTTCTTGATTGTCGATGTCACTGGGCCCGGATGAGCAACAGCAGTACATTTGATGGGTGGATAACACTGTGCTAATACATTAGTCAATGGGATGCCAACCAAGTAGGTACTTAGAAATTCACAATATCGTCATATGCACCAGTTAGTGACTGTATTCACAGATACAATAAAAAACTTACTTCCACCAACCTCACAGGCATATAGCATCAGAGACAAAACATTCACAAGAAGAACGTCAATTAAAGATAAATTACTCAAAATTATATCAGAAAGAACATAATTAGAACTGCCTATTGCAGTGCAAAGTGGGCAAAGGGTCGGTGTACCGAGGTAGCAATTGTGGTTGTGCAGGTTGTTTCAAGAACTGAGTGTTTGAAGGTAAGTAACTGTTCTTCAAAGATTCAAAGGTTCAAAGTACATTTGTTATCAAAGTATGGTATGCAGTATACAACCCTGAGAATTTCCCACAGGGTTCCCCGCAGACAGCCATGAAACAAAGAAAAGCCATGGAACTTGTTCAAAGAGAAACATCAAACAAAAAAAAAATTGCACAAATGGCAAGAAAAAAAGAGCAAAAAACACAGAATATAAAGCACAAAATCGAAAGAGTCCAGGTATATTCAGTTCAGCTCAGCATTCACTATCTGCAGACCGCCCTGATTCAAAATCACTCAGAAAAGCAACAGAAAAAGGAGCGAACAGAAACAAGAAACACATCATAACATGAACCGCAGAGTCCAACCACAAACCGTGTCGATAAAGTCTTGCTCCAGCACCATCCTCTGACAGCATCGAGGGAGAGAGAGATCATTCAAACACAGGAACCCTTCAGAAGCAGTGAGTAAGAGAGAGAGCAAGAGAGAGAAGGGGACTGTCACACTCAGATATTTTTCTCTGGCAGAGCGAGAGACTGGTCGATGGCAGATAGAATCTGGCGGTGTGTGAGTGTGGGACTTCAGGCTTCTGTACCTAGAATATAGACATCCAACAGCTTGAACTGCACAGAAACAGGCTACTCAGCCGACCGTCAAAGGTCATGACCAATCATCAGGAATGCCCCTCATGTTCTTGAAAAATATTCGAGGACTAAATAAGCCTTCAGGATACCTCTACAATGTTAGTCAAGTCTTCCCTTACACCACAATGTTCAGGTTCTCAGTAATGTCTGTTCTAGTTTGACGAGGATAGAGAATGAGCAAATTGAAGAATAACAAACAGGAGAAAATCTGCAGATGCTAGAACTGAAATGGGTGGCCACCAGGAGATCCCACTTTCACAAGCCTCCTGTAAATCGGTGAGACCCTATGTAGAACGGGGAGATCGCTGAGCACCTACTTTATGTCCGCCAGTAAAAGTGAGAGAACAGCCCTTTCCAAGTCCAGCCACAAATTGTCAGTTGGATTGTGGTCTGGACTCTGACTTGGCCACTCCGGAACATTAACTTTTGTTGTTCTTCAGCCATTCCTGTGTAGCTTTGGCTTTATGCTTGGGTCATTGTCTTGCTGGAAAACAAATCTTCTCTCAACTTGCAGTTCACTTGCAGACTGCATTAGGTTTTCCTCCAGGATTTCCCTGTATTTTGCTGCATTCATTTTATCCTCTACCTTAATAATCCTTCCAGGGCCTGCTGCAGTGAAGCATCCCCACAGCATGATGCAGCCACCACCATGCTTCACTGTAGGGATGGTGTGTTTTTGATAATATGTGGTGTTTGGCTTACACCAAACATAGCATTTAGTCTAATGGCCAAAAAGCTCAATTTTGGTTTCATCAAACTCTAGAACCTCTCCCAGCTGACATCAGAGTCTCCCACATGCCTTCTGGCACACTCTAGCTGAGATTTCATGCGAGTTTTTTCAACTGTAGCTTTCTCTTTGCCACTCTCCCACAGAGCTATGACCGGTGAAGCACCTGGACAATAGTTGTTGTATGCGCAGTCTCTCCCATCTCAGCCACTGAAGCTTCTGGAGTTGTCATAGGTCTCTTGGTGCCCTCTCTCACATTTACCCTCCTTCCATGGTCACTCAGTTTTTGAGGATGGCCTGCTCTAGACAGATTTATAGCTGTGCCATATTCTTTCCATTTCTTGATGATTGACAACTGTACAATCAAAGGATATTCAGTGACTTGAAAATTTTCTTGTATCTATCTCCTGGCTTGTGTTTTTCAATAACATTTTCGCAGAGTTACTTGGTGTGTTCTTTTGTCTTCACAGTGTAGTTTTTGCCAGGATACCAACTCACCAGCAGTTGGGCCTTCCAGATACAGATGTATTTTTACTGCAATCAATTGAAACGTCTTGACTGTACACAGATCTCCATTTAACTAATTATGTGACTTCTAAAACCAGTAATGATTTGGTGTGTCATATTAAAAAAAGTTAAAGTCTGTCCCGAGCCTTGTGGCCCATCAGGCTGGTGCTTATGCCGGTTTCTGTGGCGTGAAGCGACTGAGGGTACGAGACTCCCCCCCACCCCCCCGATAGGACGCCAGTCTATTGCGAGGTTAACCCCCAGCATTTGCCGGTACCCACTTTCATCTGGGTGGACTGGAGCAGTGTGCAGTTAAGTGCCTTGCTCAAAGACACAACACGCTGCCTTGGCCGAGACTTGAACCCACGACCTTCTGATCGTGAGCCCAACGCCCTAACCATTTGGCCACGTGCCACACGTGTCATATTAAAGGGGGTGAATAATTATGTAATCAATTATTTTGTGTTTTATAATTAATTTAGATCACTTTGTAGAGATCTGTTTTCACTTTGACGTGAAAGAGTCATTTTCCTGCTGATCAGTGTCTAAAAAATACAAATTAAATCTACTGTGATTCAATGTTGCAAAACAATAAAACATGACAACTTCCAAGGGGAGTGAATACATTTTATAGCCACTGTATTTGCCTCAACCACCATATCAGGCACTGAATTCCAGGCTTCCACCACTCTGAGTAAAAAACTTCATGGCCCCTTTGAATCTACCCCCTCCCCCTCACCTTCAATGCACGCCCTCAGGTACTAGACATATCAACCCTGGAAAATAGATACTTTCTGTCCACTCTATTAATGAAAAGGAAAGGTAGGTCGCATCCGGAGTTTCTCCGGTTAGCGGACAATTTCCCTCCACGCCTCTCTGACATAGTGGGGAACCGCGTACCAGTCAAGTTACAGCAGTAGTTTGGCATTGCCTTCTGCCAGGTGAGTTTCCAAAGAGAGTTTCCAACCAGCTGGTAATCCAGCACGGGTGGAAAGCGTGCAGGGGAGCCGGCTGGATTCAAACTCGGGACCTTCCGTACCGAAGTCCGGCGCTGATGCCACTACGCCACCAGCCAAGTCACTCTATCAATACCTCTCATAATCCTGAGAGGTATTGATAGGGTGACCCGGATGGTGGCATATCAATACCTCTCATAATCTTGTAAACTTCTATCAGGTCTCTCCTCAGCCTTCGGCACTGCAGGGAAAACAAAACAAGTTTATCCATCCTTTCATGATAGCACATGCCCTCTAAATCAGGCAGCATCCTGGTATACCTCTTCTGCACCCTCTCCAAAGCCTCAACGTCCTTCCTATAGTGGGGCAACCAGAATTGTATGCAATACTCCAGATGTAGGTTAACTAGAGTATATAACTAATATAACTAACTAATATATATATCAGTTTCCCCATTTTCAACATTACAGTGACTCACGACACAAGCCTGTTCTGTGCCACGTATCCCTTGTGCAAGAAAAATATAACCCGTTCTGGCAAAGGAATTAGTATCATTTGTGAGATACTGTTTCAAAGGAATTTGTCTCCTCAAACTTTCCACAGGAGTTTGGATCATAGAACAATAAAGAGAAGCATATGCAGAGTCTATGAGCCAGGTATCACAGCGCCAATTTAAAGTTGGCAGCAAATACTCCATCCTCCTCAAGTGGATTGTATGAGGAAGGTATGGCCAATGCTCTGCTATAGAAAATATCCCACAGAATTTTCCACAACAGTAGCAAGTACATCCTTAAAGCCTGTCAGTTGCGTTCTGAATAAGGAAGAAGCATTGAAGTTATATAGTCGGCTTAACTTGACAGAATTATACTTTGACCATTAAAACATGCTGAAATGGAAACATCTGTGTTGAACTGGCAAATATGTGCAAGTTGATTACATTTAATCCAGGCTTGGCAGGACCATATCTTATTTATCACAGGCTTTAATGCACCCTGGGCCTTTCAGTCTCCTGGACTCCTTTAAATGCGACTGACGTTAACCCTGCTGTGACCTTGCATCCATGCATATGTTTTCTCTGAACCGGCATCTCCAATTCTTACACAAAGTATGCTAGAGCCTCTGACTTGTGAGGGTTCATTCAATTCAAATTTAATTGTCATTCAGCCATACCCGTGAATACAGCCAAACGAGACCGCGTTACTCTAAGGCCAAGGTGCAAAACACAGTCACACACAGCACATATACGTTCTAGCATCTGCAAATTTTCTCTTGTTTGTGATTTGGATAGCACCTATAAGATGGCAGGCACACACAAGACATTAGTAACATGCAGCCGTGCAAAAAAAGAGTCCAGGCCTTGAGTCCATGAATGCCAACAGAAATCTGCAGTCAGCCGTAATACAGCTTGTCTTCTGCTGAGTGAACACCGGGGGCAGCACTGGCTCCAGCCTGGATGCTGCTCCACACTGCCCCCGGTGGAGCGCACCGGCTCCAACATTTCTCTCCTGGCGGCTGTAACTACAGTGTAAGACCATGAGATATAGGAGCAGAATCAGGCCATCTGGCCCATTGAATCTGCTCCACCATTTCATTCATGGCTGATCCAATTTTCCTCTCAGCCCCAATATCCTCCCTTCTCCCCGTATCCTCTCATGCCCTGACCAATCAAGAATCCATCAACTTCTGCCTTAAATATACATAAAGACTTGGCCTACACAGTTGCCTGTGGCAACGAATTCTACAGATTCACCTCTCTCAGGCAGAAGAACTTTCTTCCTCATTTCCATTCCAAAAGAACACCCCTCTATTTTGAGGCTGTGTCCCACCATAGGAAACACAAAATAATCTGCAGATGCTGGCGTCAAAGCAACACTCACATATTTAATAAATTCAGCAGGGAAGTCAGAAGGGAAGTTTTCACCAAAGGCGCGATGAAGTTGTTCCAACCACAAACAAGAGAAAATCTGCAGATGCTGGAGCAGGTCAGGCAGAATCTATGGAAATAAGTACAATTGACGTTTTGGGCTGAAACCATCAGAACTGGAAAAAAAAGATGAGGAATTAGAGTAAGAAAGGTCGGGCGGGGGGTAGAGGGGAGGAAAAACCACAAGGTGATTGTTTTTGCACATCTCTCCAACTTTTGCTGACCCTCACCTATATTGTATGAGAGTGTTCCACATTTTAGAGTCATAAAATCATAGAAAACTTCAGCACAGAAGCAGGCCATTTGGCCCATCTAGCCCATGCTGAATCATTTAAACTACTTACTCCCATCTACCTATACCCAGACCATAGCCCTCCATACCCCTCCCATCGACGTACCTATCCAAACTTCCCCTAAACATTGAAATTGAGTTCGCATCCTCCACTTTCTGGCACCTTGTTCCACATTCTCATGACCCCCTGAATGAAGAAGATCCCCCTTATGTTCCCCTTAAACTTTTCACCTTTTATTCTTGACCCCTGACGTCTGTTCTCCAACCTCAGTGGAAAAAGCCTGCTTGCAGTTACACTATCTATACCCACCAAACTTTTGTATTTCTCTATCAAATCTGTTGGAGAGATGTGCGAAAACAGTAAGGAGATTTGAATAAAGCTAGATGAAGGTGGAGAGGTGGAGGCTTGTGGAGCACAAACTCTCGCAAACGGGCTGACTCAGTTGTACTTCCTAGAGCACATGAACATTTAACAGCTTGAAGCATTAACTCTGTTTCTTTCTCCATGGTTGCTGCCTGACCTGCCGAGCATCTAGAACAGGGGCCCCCAACCTGCGTTCCATGGACCACTTGCTTAATGGTATCGGCGGATGGCATAAAAAAGGTTGGAAAGCCCAGATCTAGAACATAGGACATAAAACGTTACAGAACAGTACAGGCCCTTCTGCCCACAATGTTGTGCCGACCTTTCAAACGACTCTAAAATTAATTGAACGCCTTCCTTCTACATATCTTCCATTTTTCTATCATCCCTGCACCCATATACTAGTTCTTTAAATACCCCTCATATATCTTCCTCTATCTCCACCCTTGGTGTGGCGCTCCACGCGCCTACTGCTCTCTGGGCAAAAGACACTTCTCTGACATCTCCCCATTACTTTCTTCCAGTCACTTTTGAAATTATGCCCCTTGGTATTAGCCATTTCTCTCTCGGAAAAAGTCTTTGGCCAACCACTCAATCCATGGTTCGTATCATCTTGCACACCTCTGCCAAGTTGCCTCTCATCCTCCGTCGTTCAATCTGTTGTGTCTTCCTTCACTTCAGATTGCCTTGCATCAGCAACAACTAGCTTTTGTTTAAATCCTTTTTCAGATCCAGCACCACCTCCCATTAAATGAGAAACAGGTATTTGGAACTTAAGTGTTGAGGCAGACATTATTCAGCAAATCACTGTTCACGTTTCTCTTATAGAAGAGGATTGCAGGATGCCAACACAGATAAAGATTCAAAGTATATTTATTATCAAAGTATTAATGCAGCATACAACCCTAAGATTCATCTTCCTTACAGACAGCCATGAAACGAAGAAACACCATGGAACCCGTTCAAGGAAAAACATCAACCAGCCCCCTCCCACCACATGCAAATGAAACAAATCACACGAACAGCAGCAAAAAAAAAATACAAGTGAGAAACACAAATTATAAAACAAAAAAAATTGAAAGAGTCCAAGCATATTCAGTTCAACTCAGCTCCTATCTGAAGGCTGCTTCAAACAAAATCACCCAAAGTTTCAGCAAAACAAGAAGCAATCAGAAACCAGAAACAGACCATAACGTGGACGACAGAGTCCAATTCAGAAATCGTGTCGATTAAACCTTGCCCAAAACCCAGAAATCCAGCACGAGCTTCCGACAGCATTGAGGGAGAGAGAGAGCATCAAACACAGAGACCTTCCTAAAGGAGCTGTGAGTGAAAGGGAGAGAGAGATTGTCATGTGAAGACACCTTCCTCTGGCAGCAGCGAACAAGAGGCTGGAAGATGGCACTGAACACCCACTTGCTTTCCACACGCACCTCAACATTTTTGATCTTCCTCAGTCCTTTAACTGGCGAGATCGGCAAGAAATTTCACTTTGAAATTTGAGAAGGAGAAACTAAATTCCAATATGTCGGTATTTCAGTGGATTAAAGGAAATTACAATGGCATGAGAGGGGAACTGGCCAAGGTTGACTGGAAAGGGACAATAGCAGGAAGGACAGCAGAGCAGCAGTGGCTAGAGTTTCTGCAAAAAATGAGGGACATGCAAGACAGATATATTCCAAATAAGAAGAAATTTTCAAATGGAAGAAGGACACTACTGTGGCTGACAAGTGAAGTCAGAGCCAAAGTAAAAGCAAAAGAGAGGGCATACAAGGAAGCCAAAGCTAGAGAGAAGATAGAGGATTGGGAAACTTTTAAAAACTTTCAGAAGGAAACTAAGAAGGTCATTAGGAAGGAAAAGATGAATTATGAAAGGAAGCTGGTGACTAATATCAATGAAGATACTAAAAGCTTTTTTAAGTATATAAAGGGTAAAAAAAGAGTTGAGGGTAGATATGGGATCAATAGAAAATGACGCTGGGGATATTGTAATGAAAGACGCAGAGATGGAAGAGGAACTGAATGTGTATTTTGCATTACTCCTCACAGTGGGAGACATCTGCAGTATACCGGACATTCAAGAGTTTCAGGTGAGTGAATCATGTGCAGTGAAAATTACGACTGAGAAGGTGCTCAGGAAGCTTAATGGTCTGAGAGTGGGTAAATCTCCTGGACCTGATGGAATGCACCCTCTGGTTCTAAAGGAAATAGCTGGAGAGATTGCGGAGGCATTAAAAATGATCTTTCAAGAATCGATAGATCCTGGCATTGTACCGGATGACTGGAAAACTGCAAATGTTACTCCCCTATTTAAGAAGGGTGGGAGGCAGCAGAAAAGAAACTATAGACCTGTTAACCTGATATCAGTGGTTGGGAAGTTGTTGAATTGTTAGGGATTAGATAATGGAGTACCTGAAGGCACATGACAAGATAGGCCAAAGCCAGCATAGTTTCCTGAAAGGAAAATTCTGCCTGACTAACCTAGTGCAATTTTTTAAGGAAATTACAAGCAGGGTAGACAAAGAAGATGTAGTAGATGTGGTGTTCTTGGATTTTTAGAAGGCCTTTGACGGGGTGCCTCACATGAGGCTGCTTAGCAAGATAAGAGCCCATGGAATTACAGGGGAGTTACTAGCCTGGGTGGAGAATTGGCTGATCGGCAGAAAGCAGAAAGTGGGAATAAAGGGATCCTATTCTGGCTGGCTGCTGGTTACCAGCGGAGTTCCACAGGGGTCAGTGTTGGGACCGTTGCTTTTCACAATGTATGTCAATGATTTGGACTATGGGATTAATGGATGTGTGGCTAAATTTGCTGATGATACAAAGATAGGTGGAGGAGCGGGCAGTGTTGATGAAACAGAGAGCCTGCAAAGAGACTTAGATAGTTTAGGGGAATGGACAAAGAAGTGGCAAATGAAATACAATGTTGGAAAGTGTATGGTCATGTACCTTGGTGGAAGAAATAAACAGGCAGACTATTACTTAGATGGAGAGAGAATTCAAAACACAGAGATGCAAAGGGATTTGGGAGCCCTTGTGTAGGGTACTCTAAAGGTTAGCCTTCGGGTTGAGTCGGTGGTGAAGAAGGCGAGTGCAATATTGAGATTCATTTCTAGAGGTATAGAATATAAGAGCAGGGATGTGATGTTGAGGCTCTATAAGGCACTCGTGAGACCACACTTGGAGTATTGTGTGCAGCTTTGGGCTCCTTAGTTTAGAAAGGATATCTCTCTGGCTATCCATCCCATAGGATTATGATGGCTCCTTTCAGTCAGTTAGTGGGGTTTGATATGATACCCAACTCTTCAGAAAGGAACAGCGTGTGCGTGAGTGGATTTTAGGTGGGTAGGGGGTTGCACAGGTCCAGACCCACCCTCTCGACATCCCCTCCCAGATCCAGCGGCATGGTGGGGTCCAAGACAGCTGGGGAAAGTTCTGTTGCAGTGAATGGCCAGACCAAAATTTGATGCAAGGGATGCCCTTTCCGCACTTCACAGCACGTGTTTGCTAGATGACCGTTGACCCTACGAGAGGGTTCATCCGCCCTTTGACAGGTCTTGTTTCTTGTCCTGCAGGGTGTCTAGCCACTTTCCTCACCAGGCAAGCCTGGTGGGGGAGCCGGTTTAGCCGCCGACCACCCGACCATGCGACAGGTAGTACTGGGTTACATGGTACCAGTAGCACTCAGTCCAGTGACCTGACATCAAGAAAGGATATACCGATATTGGAGAGGGCTGAGAGAAGATTCGCGAGAATGATTCCAGGAATGAAAGAGTTACTGTATGAAGAATGTCAGGCAGCTCTTGGGCTGTATTCCCTGAAGTTCAGGAGAATGAGGGGCGAATCTCATTGAAACATTCCGAATGTTAAAAGGCCTGAACAGATTAGATATGGCAAAGTTATTTCCCATGGTAGGGGAGTCTAGGACAAGAGGGCACAACTTCAGGATTGCAGGACGTCCATTTAAAACAGAGATGCAGAGAAATTACATTAATCAAAGGGTGGTAAATCTGTGGAATTTGTTGCCATGAGCAGCTGTGGAGGCCAAGTCATTGGGTGCATTTAAGGCAGAGATAGATAGGTTCTTGTTTTAGCCAGGGCATCAAAGGGTATGGAGTGAAGGCAGGGGAGTGGGGATGACTGGAAGAATTGGATCAGCCCACCACTGAATGGGGGAGCAGACTCGACGGGCCAAATGGCCTACTTCTGTTCCTATATCTTATGGAAATGGAGTGCACCATGGGGTTGCACCGTCTCCAGGCTTTTTGGCCTCAAGGCCGCACATTTTGCTCGAAGCCTCGCAGAACTCTCTTGGAGACAGCAAAGCACCCGATCGCCTCAGTCGGCCTGAAAACACACCACCAAAACATAGATCACAGGCTCCAACAGTAGCGGAGCCACACTTGAAAGAAAAGAAAACAGACGTTACAGAAGTGAAAGACGTAGTTTCACGAACTGTCTGCAGGATGTTGGCCTTGCCGGCGTCGTTCGCTGGTGCCATCTTCTTCCGGAATTAGCTTTATTATTACAGATTAGCTTTATTTGTCACATTGTACATTAAAACATACAGTGAAATGCTAGCAAGGATTGTGCTGGAGGCAGCCGCAAGTGTTGCCATGTTTCTTGTACCAACGTAGTATGCCGTCAACTCAATAACCCAAACTGTGTCTTTGGAATGTGGGCGGTAACCAGAGGACCTGGAGAAAACCCTCAAGCTCCTGACCAATAGCAATAGAATTGAACCCTGAATGAGGACTGCAATATCTACAATGCCACTGTGCTGTCCATCTGTACCCAGAGGAGAATTTTCAGTATCCTTTCCAGGAGGATTGTTTTCTTAAAGCTGTAGTTCTTTCTACTCGGTTTCTTCCTGAAGGTCTCCTGGGTGTCAAGATCTCTGAGGACCTAACCTGGTCCCAACATATCGATGCAGCCATAAAGAAGGCGAGGCAGCAAATATACTTCATCAGGAGTTTGAAGAGCTTTGGCATGTCAACAAATGCACTCAAAAACTTCTATAGATGTACCGTGGAGAGCATTCTGACAGACTGGATCACTGTTTGGTATAGGGGTGGGGGGCTACTGCACAGCACCGAAAGAAGTGCAGAGGGTTGTAAATTTAGTCAGCTTCATCTTGGGTACTAGCCTACAAGGTATCCAGGACACCTTCAGGGAACAGTGTCTCAGAAAGGCAGCGTCCATTACTAAGGACCTCCAGCACCCAGACCATGCCCTTTTCTTGCTGTTACCACCAGGAAGGAGATACAGGAGCCAGAAGCCACACACTCAGCGATTCAGGGACAGTTTCTTCCCCTCTACCATCCCATCCTTAAATGGACATGGAACCCGTGAACACTACCTTACTTTTTTAATATATATTATTTCTGGTTTTTTGCACTGTTTTTAATCTATTCAATTATGCATACTGTAATTGATTTACTTATTTATTTATTACTACTAATATTATTTTCCCTCTTCTTCTATATTATGTATTGCATTGAACTGCTGCTGCTAAGTTAACAAATTTCACGACACATGCCAGCGATAACAAACCTGATTCTGATTCTGCTAGGCAATTCTCGAGAAAGAAACCCCAGTCAGTCTTCTTACCGTTATTGCTTTATTCTCAAACGTACCAAGCAAAATTTTGTCTTGTATGTCATCCAGACACATCATTCCAAACATAACCACATCAAGGAAGTACAATTAGAAAACAATAGCAGAACTCTTTGAGAGGTCGCTCATAAAGCATATCATTTCCTGCCTGAAAAATGACTTGGATCCACTCCAATTTGCCTACCGTCACAACAGGTCAACTGTAAATGCTATTGCATTGACTCTTCACTGTAGGGCAGTGAGAAGTGCAGTAGAACAAAGGGATCTGGGAATACAGGTCCATAATTCATTGGAAGTGGTGTCATAGGTAGATGGGGTCCTAAAGAAAGCTTTCGGCACATTGGCCTTCATAAATCAAAGTAATGAGTACAGAAAATTGGATACGTTGAATTTGCGTAAGATAGTGGTGAGGCCTATTTCGGAGTATTGTGTGGTTAACTACCTACAGGAAAGATGTAAAGAAGGTTGAAACTGTACAGAGAAAATTTAGAAGGATGTTGCTGGGTCTGGAGGATCTGAGTTATAAAGAAAGATTGAACAGATTAGGACTTTATTCCTTAGAACGTAGAAGATTGAGGGAGATTTGATAGAGGTATACAAAATTATGAAGGGTATAGATAAGATAAATGCCAAGTAGGCTTTTCCCACCGAGGGTGGGTGAGAGTATAACTGGAGGTCATGGGTTAAGGGTGAAAGGTGAAAAGTTTAAGGAGAACATGAGGGGCAACTTCTTCATTCAGAGGGCGGTGAGAGTGTGGAACGAGCAAGCTTGATTTCAACATTAAAGAGAAGTTTGGATAGGTACATAGATGGGAAGGGTATGGAGGTCAATGGGTGTAGGCTGTTTAAATGGTTCAGCATGGACTTGATGGGCCAAAGGGCATGGTACCGTGTTGTATTTTTCTACAAATCTCTTCATTTTCAAATCCCTGCAAGGTTTGCTCTTGGCCATCTCTGTAGCCCTCTCCAGCCCTACATTCTCCAAGATTTCTGCAGTCGCCCAGTGCTGGCCTCGTGAACACCCCTAACTTAACTTACTCCACGACTTGTGCCAATCCAAGGCACAGCCCCTGGGGATTCCCTCTTCCCCGACCTCTGTAAACAGAGGCTAGGGGAGACCTGATAGAGATTTATAAGATTATCAGAGGCATAGGTAGAGCAGGCTGCCAGTATCTTTCTCCCAGGGATGAAATACCTTGAGGGGACGCACTTAAGGTGAAAGGACAAAAGTTCAAAGAAGGTACACAGGACAAGATTTTTAATACACAGTGGTGTGTGCTGGGATGTGCTGCCAGGAGTGGGCATGGATGTAAATATGATACAGGTATTCAGGCTGCCCTTTGAAGAATGCACAGTAATTGGAGGGTTATGGACTTTGTGTAGTCAGAAGGCATTAGTTGGGCATTTAATGACTAGTTTAATTAATCCAGCGCGGGCGTTTTAGGCCAAAGGATGTTGTTTATTGACTACAGCTCAATGCTTACCAAAATCATTCCTGCAGTTCTGATCAAAGAGCCCCAAAACCTGGGCCTCTGTACCTCCACCTGCAACGGGATTCCTAACTGGAAGACTGCAACCCCTGCAGATTCTGCAGATGTACCGTGGACAGCGTTCTAACTGGCTGCATCACCGTCTGGTATGGGGGGGTGGGGCTACCGCACAGGATCAAAATAAGCTGCAAAGAGTTGTAAACTTAGCCAGCTCCATCATGGGCACTAGCCTCCGTTGTATCCAGGACATCTTCAAGAAGCGATTCCACAAAAAGGCGGCATCCATCATTAAGGACCCCCATCACCCAGGACATGCCCCCTTCTCATTGCTATCATCTGAAAGGAGGTACAGGAGCCTGAAGAGACACACTCAACAAATTCAGGAACAGCTTCTTCCCCTCTGCCATCCAATTTCTGAATGGATGTTGAACCCATGAACACTAACTCACTACTTTCTTATTCCTATTTTTGCACTATTTATTTAACCATTTTATATATATACTTACATTAACTCTGCTTTTTTCTTGATTATTATGTAGTGCTGCCGTAACAAAGTTCACGACATATGCCGATGGGGTTAAATCTGATTCCGATTCCTGAGCTGTACCCTTCTACGCTCAATATTCTGAACCTCTCCACCTCTCCCATAGTCACTTCTTTGCCCTTGTTCATCTGCTCCTGCTCCTATACCTCAGTGTCGTATTTCACTTGAGGTGACTGCAAAGTATGCATTCAAGGCGCTATATTTAAAGCAAGTTTGTTGAATATCTGGCAATTAGCCTGCAACTTGAGGTGAGTGGGGTTTCAGCGGTAGTCACAGTGTGAGGATTTTTTTTTTGCTTTTTTTCTAATAGTGACTAAGACCCAGTGAGCAATTTCGCAAAATGAGCCATGAACTAAAATGCTTCTACCTCATTTGTCTTACCGAACACTAATTGCGTTTTTAATTGTAGCTCATTTCCATTTCAAATTACTATGTACAGCGTATTAGCTGTGTTCAGCTGTGTTAATAATTACTTCACTCTGGTATTACTCATTCTATGATTTTGCAGTCATAATTGTGTTGTCAGAATTTTCTCCAATATATCTTGAGTTCCTTGTTCACCTGTAACTGATGCATTTGGTATGTCTCCAGTAGAATTAGCAGCTTTGTGTACTTTCTGCTCCAGCGAAATGCTCGACGCAAGAGGTACTGCAGATGCTGGATGTCTAGGGCATTGCGCACAAAATTCTGGAGGAGCTCAGCAGGTCAGGCAGCATCCATGGATGGGAATAAACAGTCGGCGTTTTGGGCCCAGACCCTTCTTCAGGACAGAATGAACATGTCAGGCCTCAGGGATGATGAAGTAGGAAGAGATATACAAATATTAGAAGAGAAGGAAGAAAGAATGAAAAAATAAGTGACCTCAAACAGTCTAACAGGAGGGGATCATCACTTCCCCAGCTATAATTTGACTCATTATAGAGTCGAATGGCCGAGGGTAAGAATGACCTCATATAGCACTCTTTGGAGCAGCAGAGTTGTCTTCGTTTGATCCAGAATGAATGCAAAGCCTGAGATTAGATAGACTGGTCAACAGGCCACCATGACGATATGAATTAATCGGACCTTAATAAAGTCACAAGGCACATGAGTTGGCATGGACTGGGTGGGCTGAAGGGCTGTAACATTCTATGTCTCTATGACTTAAGAGATTCTGCAGATGCTGGAAATTGAGCAAAAAGCATAAAATGCTGGGGGAGGGGAGGGGCTCAGAAAGTCAGGCGGCATCAATGGGGAGAAATGGATAAATAAATGCTAATTCTCCTCCATAGGTGCAGCCTGACTTGCTGAGTTCCTCCAGCATTTTGTGTGCTTCACAAGATGCTAGATTATAAAGATACTGATCTTCGAGTAGGTTAAAAGGTCAGCACAACATCATGGGTCAAAGAACCAGTACTGTGCTGTAGTGTTCTTCATTCAAAGATTCAAAGTACATCTATTATCAAAATATGTATACAGTATACAGCCCTGAGATTCACCTTCTCCAGATAGCCAGGAAACAAAAAAAACCCTACAACCTGTTCAAACTTCAACTACTTCAACTACTGCACAGAGTCTTGTCATCTTCAGAAGTTTTCGGATGACTCTGCCATAGCTGGAAGCATCAGCAAGGGAGATGAGGCTGAGTACAGGGCTACGGTAGGAAACTTTGTCACATGGTGTGAGCAGAATTATCTGCAGCTTAATGTGAAAAAGACTAAGGAGCTGGTGGTAGACCTGAGGAGAGCTAAGGTACCGGTGACCCCTGTTTCCATCCAGGGGGTCAGTGTGGATATGGTGGAGGATTACAAATACCTGGGGATACGAATTGACAATAAACTGGACTGGTCTAAGAACACTGAGGCTGTCTACAAGAAGGGTCAGAGCCGTCTCTATTTCCTGAGGAGACTGAGGTCCTTTAACATCTGCCGGACGATGCTGAGGATGTTCTACGAGTCTGTGGTGGCCAGTGCGATCATGTTTGCCGTTGTGTGCTGGGGCAGCAGGCTGAGGGTAGCAGACACCAACAGAATCAACAAACTCATTCATAAGGCCAGTGATGTTGTGGGGATGGAACTGGACTCTCTGACGGTGGTGTCTGAAAAGAGGATGCTGTCTAAGTTGCATGCCATCTTGGACAATGTCTCCCATCCACTACATAATGTACTGGGTGGGCACAGGAGTACATTCAGCCAGAGACTCACTCCTCCGAGATGCAACACAGAGTGTCATAGGAAGTCATTCCTGCCTGTGGCCATCAAACTTTACAACTCCTCCCTTGGAGGGTCAGACACCCTGAGCCAATAGGCTGGTCCTGGACTTATTTCATAATTTACTGGCATAACTTACATATTACTATTTAACTATTTATGGTTCTATTACTATTTATTATTTATGGTGCAACTGTAACGAAAACCAATTTCCCCTGGGATCAGTAAAGTATGACTATGACTATGACTATGACTAAACCCCACCCCTATGTGCATTAAAAAAACAAAAAACAAAAAAAGAGTGAGAAACACAGAATATAAAACACAACATTGAAAGAATCCAGGCACATTCAGTTCAGCTCAGTTCAGTTCACAGGAGTAGAACTGGGCCCTGCACCCCACTAAGACTGCCCCACCAATCAAACACGGCTGATGCCTTTTTCAACCCCACTCCCCTGCCTCCTCCCCATAACCATCCATTCCCCCTACCAATCAAAACGCTCTCAATTTCTGCCTCAAATGGAGGACGAAAGAAAAATGATAAGTTATGAAGCTGGTGCCCGGACAGCAGAATGGTAGTGCTGTACAAATTGTCAAAACTGTGTCCCGGTTTCGTTCCTGAGAGCTATTCATAAACCAAACTGGATTAGAGGATGCGTGCTATAACAAGAGGTTGGACAAACTATTGCAACACACATCAAAGTTGCTGGTGAATGCAGCAGGACAGGCAGCATCTCTAGGAAGAGGAACAGTCGACGTTTCAGGCTGAGACCCTTCATCAGGACTAACTGAAGAAAGAGCTAGAAAGAGATTTGAAAGTGGGAGGGGGAGGGGGAGATCCAAAATGATAGGAGAAGACAGGAGGGGGAGGGGTGGAGCCAAGAGCTGGACAGGTGATTGGCAAAGGGGATATGAGAGGATCATGGGACAGGAGGTCCGGGGAGAAAGACAAAGGGGGAGGAAACCCAGAGGATGGGCAAAGGGTATAGTCAGAAGGACAGAGGGAGAAAAAGGAGAGAGAGAGAAAGAATGTGTGTATATAATTAGCGGATGTGGTACGAGGGGGAGGTGGGGCATTAGCGGAAGTTAGAGAAGTCGATGTTCATGCCATCAGGTTGGAGGCTACCCAGACGGAATATAAGGTGTTGTTCCTCCAACCTGAGTGTGGCTGATTGGCAAAAGGGATATGAGAGGAATGTTGCTTGAATTTCCAGCATCTGCAGAATTCCTCATGTTTGCGTGGACAAACTATTGTTTGCTTTCTCTGGAGTGTCAAAGGCTAAGGGGAGACCTGATCTTCAGAATGTTGTCTATTCTGAGTAGATTTGACAACTAAAGTTTACTGTTGATATTAATAGACAAAAGCATTATTCTTTGCACCTCTATTTTAGCATCAGTCCATTTGTTCCGACTCTGTTTTAATAGACTGGGAAATTGGATGGGAGTGGTGGTTTGAAGTGAATACTGGAGAAAGATGGGTTTCGTGTTAATGGGTTTAGTGTGATTGTTGCTGCTACTTCTTTTTTGTTGCTATTTTGTGGGATTTTGACCTGGGCAGCCTCCAGATAACAATCGACACAATTCTAGAGTGAACTGAACTGAGCTGAACGCAATATGCCTGGACTCTTTCGATGACTTTGCGGGTTGATCACGAACGCAAGAAAATCTGCAGATGCTGGAAATTTTGAGCAGCACACACAAAATGCTGGAGGAACTCAGCAGGCCAGGCAGCATCCAAGGAAAAGAGTGAACAGTCGATGTTTCTGGCCGAGACCCTTCTTCAGGACTGGAAAGGATGGGGAAAAGTCAGAATAAGAAGATAGGGGGAGGGGAGGAAGAAGTACAACGTGGCGGGTGATACGTGAAACCAGGAGGGGGGAGGGGGTGAAGTTAAGGGCTGAGAGGTTGATTGGTGAAAGAGATAAAGGGCTGGAGAAGGGGGAATCTAATAGGAGAAGACAGAGACCATGGAAGAAAGAGAGGGAAGAGGAGCAACAGAGGGAGGTGATGGGCAGGTAAGGAGATAAGATGAGAGAGGAAAAATGGAATGGGGAACAGTGATGGGGAGGGGCAATAGGGGACAAGCTCTCCTCTACAATCACTCTGAGCACCGGTGCCCCACAAGGCTGTGTACTCAGCCCCCTGCTGTACTCACTGTACACCCATGATTGTGTAGCCAAGTTTCCATCAAACTCAATATATAAGTTTGCTGATGACACAACAATTGTAGGCCGTATCTCGGGTAATGATGAGTTTGAACACAGAGAGGAAATTAAGAACCTGGTGTGAAGACAATAACCTATCCCTCAACGTCAGCAAGACGAAGGAATTGGTTGTTGACTTCAGAAGGAGTAGCGCACCGCACGACCCAATTTACATCGGTGGTGCGCAAGTGGAACAGGTCAAAAGCTTTAAGTTCCTCGGGGTCAATATCACAAATGACCTGACTTGGTCCAACCAAGCAGAGTCCACTGCCAAGAAGGCCCACCAGTGCCTTTACTTCCTGAGAAAACTAAAGAAATTTGGCCTGTCCCCTAAAACCCTCACTAATTTTTATAGATGCACCGTAGAAAGCATTCTTCTGGGGTGCATCACAACCTGGTGTGGAAGTTGTCCTGTCCAACACCGGAAGAAGCTGCAGAAGATTGTGAACACGGCGCAGCACATCACACAAACCAACCTTCCGTCTGTGGACTCACTTTACCCCGCACGCTGTCGGAGCAGTGCTGCCAGGATAATCAAGGACACGACCCACCCAGCCAACACACTTTTCGTCCCTCTTCCCTCCGGGAGAAGGCTCAGGAGCTTGAAGACTCGTACGGCCAGATTTGGGAACAGCTTCTTTCCAACTGTGATAAGACTGCTGAACAGATCCTGACCCGGATCTGGGCTGTACCCTCCAAGTATCCAGACCTGCCTCTCGGTTTTTTTGCATTACCTTACTTTCCATTTTCTATTTTCTATTTATGGTTTATAATTTAAATTTTTAATATTTACTATTGATTTGTAATCCAGGGAGCGGGAAGCGCAGAATTGAATATCGCTGTGATGATTGTACGTTCTAGTACCAATTGTTTGGCGACAATAAAGTATAGAGTGTAAATTCCCAGAAGTTTCGATGTTCATGCCACCAGGTTGGAGGCTACCCAGATGGAATATAAAGCATTGCTCCTCCAACCTGACTGTGGCCTCATCGTGGCAGTAGAGGAGGCCATGGACTGACATGCCGGAATGGGAAGCAGAATTAATAGGTCCTAATGAAGGGTGTCGGCCCGCACCATCGACTGTTTACTCTTTTCCATAGATGCTGCCTGACCTGCTGAGTTCCTCCAGCATTTTGTGTGCGTTGCTTTGTGATTTGATGGGGGTTTTTTTATTCTGTGTTTATCACTTGTTTTTTTAATGCCATTTGCATGATTTGGTTTTCCTTTGCATGTTGGCGGGGGGGTGGTGGTTGATGTTTTTTCTTTGAAAGGGATCCATGGTTTTCTTTGCTTCATGGCTGTCTGTGGGAAGACGTATCTCAGGGTTGTGTACTGCCAAACTGCATGCTTTTATAATAAATGTACTTTGAACCTCTAAATCTCTTTGATCGTTGGCACAGGTGTGGACGCTTGCAGGACCTATTCCAGTCTACGGCTTTATGACGAATGACCAATGAGCTTGTTGGAATGTGAAATTAAAATTCTACTGCCGTATTTGGCAAGAGCTCTTCCCAAGTTAATGCCATTTATAGCTGTAGTCTCAGTTCAGATCTGTGGACAAGTACAGTGTAACATGAGTATC
Organism: Mobula hypostoma; assembly: GCF_963921235.1. Classification (NCBI taxonomy): domain Eukaryota; kingdom Metazoa; phylum Chordata; class Chondrichthyes; order Myliobatiformes; family Myliobatidae; genus Mobula; species Mobula hypostoma. Next base: position 9,138,468 of record NC_086124.1, read on the forward strand.
CTCATTGCTCTTATGGGATTCAGGTTGATCAAAAGCCAAAAATTTACCCGCTCCTGGTGGCTGTGGCAAATTCTTGCTGAAAAGCTGCATCTCCATCATGTCATATAGATAACGTGTCAAGTAATTCTGCTCCTTGTGTCTTACAATCTTATGTCAACCAGTTGAGGCTGCTACACCATTAATCAGCCTTTAAGGCTGCTATGCCAATCGATCATGCCTCATTTATTTTCCCTGTCAATCCCATTCTCCTGCCTTCTCCCCATAACTTTTGAAGCCTTTGCTAATCAAGAACATATCAAATTTCCTTTAAATGTACTCAGAGACTTGGCTTCCACAGCTGTCTGAGGCAATGAATACCACAGATTCACCAACCCCCGTCTTAAATTCCTCTTCATTCCTGTTCCAAAAGGATGTCCATGTGTTCTGAGGCAGTTCCCTTTATTTATTTTTATTTATTTATTGAGGTCGAGTGTGGGCACATGGCCAAGTGGTTAAGGCATTCGACTAGCGATCTAAATGTTGTGAGTTCGAGCCCCAGCCAAGGCAGCGTGTTGTGTCTTTGAGCAAGGCACTTAACCACACATTGCTCTGCGACAACACCGGTGCCAAGCTGTACGGGTCCTAATGCCCTTCCCTTGGACAACATCAGTGTCGTGGAGAGGGGAGACTTGTAGCATGGGCAACTGCTGGTCTTCCATACAACGTTGCCCAGCCCTGCGCCCTGGAGAGTGAAGACTTTCCAGGCCCAGATCCATGGTCTCGCAAGACTAACGGATGCCTTTTATTATTTTTATTGAGATAGAGTAGGGAATAGGCGCTTCCGGTCCTTTGAGACACACCACCCAGGAACCCCCCTCCTGATTTAAACCTAGCCTAATTATGGGACAATTTACAATGACCAATTAAACCTACCAACCAGTACATCTTTGGACTGTGGAAGGAAACCCATGTGGTCACAGGAGAGGACAAACAGACTCCTTACAGAGGATTCTGAGTTTGAACTCCTGACACTCCGAGCTGTAATAGTGTCATGCTAACTGCTAGTCTTAGACTCACCCACTATTGAAAACATCCTCTCCATGTCCAGTCTATCCAGGCCTTTCAATATTTGATAGGTTTCAGTTAGATTCTATTCCCCCCCCACCGCCACCCACTACTCTTCTAAACTCCAGTGAGTGCAGGCCCAGAGCGACCAAACACTTCTCGTATGTTAACCCTCCCATTCCTGGGATCATTCTCATGAATCTCTTCTGGACCCTCTCTAGTGCCAACAAGTCTTTCCTTCGATATGGGTTTCGCAATACTTCAAATGTAGTCTGACCAAAGGAATTTAAACTGCGCACAAAAGGTTGTCACCCTTTACCTCGTTGGCATGTTAAATACATTTACTTCGCAAGCGATCGCTCTCACTGGAGGCTGGAACTACGCAGAGGACTAAAAAGAGGGAGAAGAGAAGCTGAGGTTTGCTGCTGAAGAAAGGCGCACTCGTCGGAAAAACAGCACCAAGACAACACTGGAGGACGGCGCCTTCAAGTGCAGTCGCTGCAGCCGAGACTGTCACTCCCGTGTGGGACTCTACAGCCACAACAGACGCTGCTCTAACACAGACTGGAGCAAGACTTTCCAGGCGCAGATCCACGGTCTCGCGAGACTCACGGACGCCACCACCACAGTGCACAACCACATTACCTTTTCTGGTTTCTGATGTGACTGGCGTTGTCAACATGGAGCTTGCAATGATTGGTCTGCAGATTTTAGAACTGGCTTACTTATACTGTTTTTATTGAAGAAATGATTCAGTGCGCACATGTTGTTGTCACCGGGCACAAAATTGCACAGCACAACAATTTTATGCACACCGGTCATTACAAGTTAGAGCGAACAATGCTGCCTCCCCAACTATCTCCGAACCATCCTCAAACTTGGCCACAAAGCCATCAATTCTGCTATCCAGATCATTAAAATATAACATGAAAAGTCGCGGTTGTTGAATTTTAAATTGTACATGTATTATGCAATATCTGCTCCGAAAGTCATCATTTAGAACTCTCACTAGGAGAGTGAATGTACAAACAGTGGAGTCCAACACAGATGTATGTGAAGGGAATTTATCACAATAATGGGATGTTGAGGAAACATAATACATCGGAAGAATTTGTATTCCATGTAAGCACGAAATGAAAGAAGGGATTCAGACTGCTGGCATCTAAAATTCACTGATTATATCTACTTCTCCATGGAGGTTAGCCCAACAAGCCCAGCGTCCACCCAGTGATCTGATTCAAAAGGAAAGCGCAAGCGGAAAAGCATTCAAATGTCCATTGGAGTTGGAAGAGACGATAAACACGGCTGAAGCTTCGATCTTTGTCTTTTTAGCAGTTTTTCATCTTTTGATCTTCTGCATTTCCTCAAGGAAATCGCTGCGAAAATTGCTTCGAACAATAAATTGACAGCATTGCTAATCTAATCATACCATCCTGACAATTCAATTTGGAAGGAAAGTGATGATTTGAATGCCCCCTTGTTTGATTCGATAATACAGCTCCAGATTCAGCTAGTAATGATCACACTAGCAGTCAGGAACCTTATAAATTATGCAAAATTTTTTCAGTTTATGTTATTTTACAGAAGGAGTGAACTGCAATTGGCTCTAAAGTCGATTTCGTGCAAAACCTATATACCAACATAGATCTAATTATGATAACACCGTGGCCTGATAGTCTTGGGAGAAAGTGCTTCAATCGTTTCCTTGCTACTAAATTGTGATGGTGAGATTTCAATGTTGGATTGCTCTTTAAGAGCAAACTGGAGCTCTCAATTAATTGGTGGGTGTCGCACCTAATCCTTCTGGTGCTTGTTCCTGGGAATGAAAGGGCTTAACATATCGGGAGCATTGGGTGGTTCTGGGACTGTACTCGCTAGAGTTTGGATGAATGAGGGATTGTGGGGGGGGGGATCTCATTGAAACCTATTGAATATTGAAAAACGTGATGGCTGCTGCCATCAGGCAGAAGGTACAAGAGCCTCAAGACTTGTACCACCAGGTTCAAGAACAATTGCTACCCTTTAACCATCAGGCTCTTGAGCAAAACAGGACAACTATGCTCATCTATTGAGATGTTCCCACAACCAATAATCTCACTTTAAGGACTCTTTATCTTGTTATTTCATGTTCCTGTTATTTATTGTTATTTATTTATATCTGCATTTGCACAGTTTGTTGTCTTCTGCACTCTGGTTGATCTTTCATTGACCCTGTTATAGTTACTATTCTGTAGATTTGCTGAGTCTGCTCACAGGAAAATGAACCTCAGGGTTGTATATGGTGACATGTGCATACTGTGATAATAAATTTTACTTTGAGCTTTGTACTTATGTACACAGAGTGGATGTGGAAATGATGTTTTCTGTGGTGGGGGAGTCTACAGCCTGAGAACAGCCAGGGCATCAAAGGGTACGGGGAGAAGGCAGGGGAGTAGGGATGACTGGAAGAATTGGATCAGCCCATGATTGAATGAAGGAGCAGGCTTGATGGGATGAATGGCCTACTTCTGCTCCTGTATCTTTTGGTCTAATACAAGGACATCTCTTTGGAACAGAGATGAGAAGGAATTTCTTTAGCTAGAGTATGGTGCAACGGTGGAACTCGATGCTACAAAAAGGTGTGGAGGCCAAGACATTGGGTACATATAAAGAGGAGGTTGATAGGTTCTTGATTAGTAAATGCATCAAATTTTATGGGAAGGAACAGGAGAATGGGTTTGAGAGAGATAATAGATCACCATGATGGAATGGCAGAGCAGACTCGATGGACTGAATGAACTAAAATTTGTCCCTATTTATTAATGGTTTATGGTTTATGATCTCGTTCTTAATCCATGGAAATGTATCTATAAGCATTGCCTTTTTATCTATCCTGCACCCAACATATTGATGCAGCTACAAAGAAGGCATGATAACAGTCAAATTTCATTACGAGTTCGAAGAGATCTGGTATGTCTCCAAAAACAGTCAAAAGGACTACCCTGGAGAGCTTTCTAGCAGGCTGCATCACCGTCTGGTATGGGGCAGGAGGGGCGGCGGCCACTGCAAAGGATCAAAATAAGCTGCAGACAGTTATACACTTAATCAGTTCCATCACGGGCACTAGCCTCCATAGTATCCAGGACATCTTCAAGAAGCAATGCCTTAAATGCGTCCATCATTAAGGGCTCCCACAACCCAGGACATACCCTCTTCTCATTGCTACCATCAGGGAGGAGGTACAGGAGCCTGAAGACACACAGTCAACCATTCAGGAACAACTTCTTCCCCTCTGCCATCTGCTTTCTGAGTGGACATTGAACCCATGAATAATACTACGACTACTACGTCGACTCAGACATCGGGCAAAAGCACCTCACTACTTTTTTAAAATTTTTGCACTACCTATTTAATTTAACTATTTAATACATGTATATTTAATAGAGTTTGGTTTTGTCTCTATTATTATGTATTGCATTGTACTGTACTGCTGTCGCAAAGACAACAAATTTCACAACATGTGCCAATGATATTAAACCTGATTCTGAACGAGCTCCTCTCCAGCCTGTCTGATCTCAGCCTCATTCTGCATTCCCCCACCCCCAGCTTACTCCAGCTCAGTTCAGCAATAAACAATACTTCTCTCAGTGTTGCTAACAACAACCAGCTACGCAGGGCATAGAGTGCAGAGACCGTCTCTCTGACCCAGTTTGTCCATCGTAGCGCTCTGCTCAAGCTGTTTTGCTGGCTCTCCTCCACGGGCAATTATTGTTTCCAACAGCGATGTCAGACACTCTGCCCGGCCTTGTAATTCCTCAGCAATGCAGAGAATCAGAATGAGGTTTAATATCACTGGCTTTATGTCGTGAACACTGTTGACTTTACGGTAGCAGTGAATTGCAATACATAACGATAGAGAAAAAACTGTGAATTACAGTAAGTAGATGTATGAATTAAATAGTATTCTTTGAGGTGGGTCACTCCTGAAATTAGGGAAGTGCTCGGGCAACTTGCACACATCAAATATCATTCAGAATCAGAATCAGGTTTATTGGCATATGTCTGAAAATTGTTATCCTTTGTGGCAGCAGTACAACAAATATATATATATTGGAAGTACAATATATATTGTCTGTGGTTAAGAAGGCCTACGGCCTTCATCAATCATGGAATTGAATTTAGGAGCCGAGAGGTAATGTTGTAGCTATGTAGGACCCTGGTCAGACCCCACCTGGAGTACCGTGCTCAGTTCTGGTCGCCTCACCACAGGAAGGATGTGGAAGCCATAGAAAGGGTGCAGAGGAGATTTACAAGGATGTTGCCTGGATTGGGGAGCATGCCTTATTGAGAATAGGTTGAGTGAACTCGGCCTTTTCTCCTTGGAGCGACGGAGGATGAGAGGTGACCTGATAGTGGTGTATAAGATGATAAGAGGCATTGATTGTGTGGATAGTCAGAGGCTTTTTCCCAGGGCTGACATGGTTGCCGCAAGAGGACGCAGGTTTAAGGTGCTGGGGAGTAGGTACAGAGGAGATGTAGCCCTACCTAGAAGGTCTCCAAATTCAGAATGAGACCCAGTTTTATTATCGCTGACATATAATGTGAAATCTGCTGCTCTGGGCAGTAGTACAGTGCGAAGCCATAAGAATCAGTAAATTACAATCATAAATAAACTGTGGAAAAGGTAGGAAAATCGAGGTAGTGTTCATGCTCAGAAATCTGATGGCGAAAAGAATGGAGCTGGCCCTGAATCGCTGAGTGTGTGCCTTCAGGCTCCTGTACCTACCCCCCTGATGGTAGCAGTGAGAGGAAGACATGGCCTAGATGGTGAAATCTGTTCCTGAGCCACCATCTTTTGAAGATCTCCATTAGATTTTAAAATGGCTGCTCTCTACCCATTCCCTTTGATTTAAGGCTCAAACAATTTACCTTTACTTAATCAAACTCCTCCAAATTAAAAAAAAAAATTGTTGGGACTCTTCCCAACCTAATATTTTATTTTTATTTAGAAATACAGCATGATAATAGGCCATTCTGGCCCAACACTGCAAGCCCATGCTGATGAATTACACCAATTAAACTACTAACTTGGAGGGGACTGGAACACCCTGAGGGAAGCCAAGTGGTTGTGGGGAGAACGTGGTGGTGGATTTGAGCCCAGGTTGCTGGTTCTGTATTAACGCTACTCTAAGAGAAAACAGCCTGAAGCTTTTCTCAACAGGTATAATCTCTCGTTTTTGTTATTATCCTTGTGAACCTTTGCATCAATATCCTCTTTATATGATGGAGACTAGAACTGAGTGTAATGTTCTGAGTGTTGTTCGTCCAAGTTTCTGTACAATTCGAATAGATCTTGATGCTTCTCAAGTCAGGTTTAAAGCTTTTAGCTCAGGTTGAATCTAACATCAATATTCCCTCTAATGTTTTTTTTATAGCTGCATGGACCATTGCTCTGAACAAAGAATTTTTCACACAGCCTCGAAAATGTGCAGTACTCTAAATGTTCCCCCCCCCCACCCCGCAAGAGGACCAAACCCCGTCATAGGGTTTGGAGGCTTGCGTGCTTCAATGACCCAGAGAGTGATGTTAACTAGAGTCAGGACTTTGTGGTTTGGCTCCTGGTAGGGTCACCCATGCCAAACAGGTCAAAGGGTAGAGGCCAGACTAAGAGTGGTCCCCAAGTCCCCCAGGTTCAGGGGTTCCGCTCAGGGCTAACAATCCCGACCAGTTAAAAAAAATTTGTTACGTGAACAGTAATGAAGAACCTTTAAGGAGCGATGCCTCAGAAAGGTGGTGTCCATCATTAAGGTCCCTCATCACCCAGGACATGCCCTCTTCTCACTGCTATCATCAGGTAGGAGGTATAGAAGGCACACACTCAACGATTCAGGAACAGCTTCTTTCCCTCTGCCATCCGCTTTCTGAATGGACATTGAACCCTTGAACACAACCTCACTACTTTTTTAAATTTCTAGTTTTGCACTAGTTATTTAATAGATAGATAGGCAGATAGATAGACTTGCTGAGTATATACATATTTATTGTAATTCACAGTATTTCATGGTGCTGATGTGCCAAGTCAACCAATTTCATGATGTATACCCGTAATATTAAACCTGATTCTGATTCTGATTCAATGACTGTGTGCGACAGTAAGGACAGACAGCGACGGAGGACCTTCATTGCTGCCTTAAACACCAGCTGCATGGGCAACAAAGCTATGTGCGTGGGAACACTTCAGTTATTGCGTGACCACGTACCTGCTCGAGAAAACAATGTCTAACACATTGAAGGGACATCAGATGAGATTGAAATATTAATCTGTGCTGGTAAATAACAGCCAGGCACAAACTTATAAAGGCATAGCATTTGTACCTGGAGGGCTAATGACATGGTCTGATGGATTTTGATTCCTTAATATATTTGACATTTCATAAGCTGACCTGGTTCAGCACGTACAGTTGGCAAAATCTACATGGGACTTTATGCAAGCTATACCTTTTGTGCCTGAAGGGACACATTTTTGGCCGTGGGGCGCCACATGAACTTCCAAACCTCCTCTGTCAGCCTCCACTTACTGTCAGACAAATTCAACCATTGTGCACGGATGTCAGCAGAGTAGTCAGCCTATATAATTGCCCATTCCCAGAAAACAGAGCAAAAAAAAACTGCCTGAGTTATTAATGGATGCCAAATGCAGATTGTGACTCAGTCTCTGAAATCACCTGTGGGACATTTAAAAAATTAAAAAAAACGCAATTAATTACTTCCATTTGCTAATGAAAACAAGAGCGTGAAGATTAAGCATTTAAAATGGGGTTCACAGCTACGAACCGTAGATTGAAGGGCGACTTAAGATTCCATCTTGGCAGTGGGATATTTAAATTATATCTATCCAGAATTTAATTTTAAAAATTTAGTAACAGTAACCATGAAATTTAAATCAGAAATCCACTGTTCATAAATAGCCTGCCCCCTACTCGGTCTAGGCTATATGTGACTGTGGACCCCACCAAGTGTGGTTAGTCATTAACTGATTCCTTAGTCAGGGGTTTCTAGGGTAAATGAAATGAAAATGAACCCGCAGATGCTGGAAGAAAGTGCTGAGGAAGGGTCTCAGCCTGAAATGTCGACTATTTATTCATGCTGCCTGACCTACTGAGTACCTCCAGCATTTTGTGTGTGTTGACAAAGGGTCTCGGCCCGAAACGTCGACTGTACCTCTTCCTAGGGATGCTGCCTGGCCTGCTGCGTTCACCAGCAACTTTTATGTGTGTTGCTTGAAATTCCAGCATCTGCAGATTTCCTCGTGTTTGCGTTTTGTGTGTGTTGCCTTGGAGACACTCAGTATGTAATGAGCTCTTTGGGCCTGTGGGGGTGCCAGAGAGCACTGGGCTCTGAGGTTTTTAGAGCACCTGAATTGGTTAACTGTTGTTTAATGAAAGTCATGAATCATTTAGCATTCTTTGTGTTTTTATCTCAAGTGATTCACTTTTTGTAATGCAGTCTACTGGATCTTTCCATTTAAACTTGTTAAGTTTATTTTGATAGGCTCGGGGTCTGTGTTCCTTGTATTATTTAAGCAGACGCCAGATTAGTGCTAATCACGGGGTGCTACTTTTGAGAATGTTACTTCTCGTGGTGTTGCTCAGCTGAGCTACCAACATTCTTTTGGAATTATTATGAATAAACACCAGTGGCTGTCTTTACATCGAAGTCTATTTTTCCTCTGCACTTGGGTTCCGATGTTGCTAGCACAAATTGTGACACTGTAGAGAGGAAGATGGTTAATGATTCAGGTTAGGACCTTCACCAGAATTGGGGGTGACTGTTCTGATTCTGTTGTTTTATCCACGTTCTTTCATCCCCTCTCTGAGGACTCATCTTCATCCCCTTCTCTCCTCAGCAAACTTAGTATGATCAAGGATCCCACCCATCCATCCAGCATCCTCTCTGACTTTCTACCATCAGGCAGGGGACCCTGATGCATAAAGACAAGAATGGGAATGGGAAACAGTTTCGTCCCTCAGGCCATGAGGCTTCTGAACTCCCTGCCACATCACCTTCAAAATGTCTCCAGTTAAACCGTTCTGTGCCTTACAATAGTTAATTTATGCATTTTACCTCGTTAATTTATATGTAATTCATCTGTAGATTTTATCCTTACTTTCCTAAGGTATTGTGTGTTATGTGTGTGTACTATTGTGCTTCACACCTTGGTCTGGAGGAACATTGTATCGTTTGACAGTATACATGTATATAGTTAAACTTGACTTGACTTGACTTGACTTGAATTGACATAATAGATTCTGGGTCTTTCACTTCTTCCGCTGCCTGTAACTCCATGCCCATTTATTTTGGGTAGGACTCTTCAACGCAAATTGCTGATCCTTCCTCCTCTCTCCATATTTCTTAATCCAACTAAACCCCTCCCTCTGACTTTTTACCTTTTCCTACCTATTCCCATTTCTCACGAGGGCTCCGGACCAGAAGTATCAGTCGATTCTTTTCCTGCTTTCCTTTTTCACATTGCTACCATCAGGGAGGAAGTACAAGAGCCTGAAGACACACACTCAGTAATTTCAGAACAGCTTCTTCCTCTCCACCATCAGATTTCTGAATGGTCCCTGAACATATGATCACGACTGCACTATTCCTTTAATTGCACTATTGATTTATTTTGTAACTTATTGCTATTTTATTGTCTTTACATTGTACTGCTGCCACAAAGCAACGAATTTCATGTCATATAGGTTAGTGATAGTAAACCTTATTCTGATTATTTCCAGTGTCTGACTCCTTTCATTTCAGGAGCACATGAGAATGGGCAAGGATGGATAAGTTATTACCCTACAACCATCAGCTCCTGAACCAGTGTGGATAACTTCACTCACCTCCGCAATTAACTGATCATGCAACACGATCTTTGGTCACTTTCAAGGTCTCTATAACTCAAGTCCTCGATAGAGTGGGTGTGGAGAGGATGTTTCTTATGGTTGGGGCAGGGCACATGTCTGAGACCACAGGACAGAGCCTCAGAGTAGAGGGGTGTCCTTTTAGAACGGAGATAAGGAGGAATTTCTTTAGCCAGAGAGTGGTGAATCTGTGGAATTCGTTGACCCAGACAGCTGTGGAGGCTGAGTCCCTGGGTATATTTAAGGCAGAGGTTGATAGGTTCTTGATCAGTCAGGGTTTGAAGGGATATGGGGCAGAAGGCAGGAGATTGGGGCTGAGAGGGAAAATGGATCAGCCATGATGAAGTGATAGAGCAGACTCAACAGAATTATGCTCTATATCTTATGGTCTTATAGTCTCAGTACTGTTCATTTGTTTGCTTATTTATTTATTATAATGATTTGTTTTTTTCTGTATTTGCACTGTTTTTATTTCTTTTGCACTTTGGTCGCTTGTCAATCTTTCATTGATTCTGTTGTATTTCTTTGTCCTACTGGGAATACCTGCAAGAAAATGAATCTCGGGGTGACATATATGTATTTTGATAATAAATGTACTCGAACTCTGGACATTGAATAAACACTGGGGTTGAATAAATACTGGGAATTGAATACCGGACATTGAATAAATACTGGGGTTATTATTCATGTTTGCATCCGGTGGACAGATTAATTAAAGACAACACATTCCTTCTTTTGCTTTGCAACTCATGTAGGACACTACACTGAGGGAATAATGTAAGTTTCGTAACACCTTCTCCTCGAGCACTATGGCCTCTGCTGAAAAGCCAAGATGCCGGTTAGAAGGAAAGTGATCTAAATTGGTGAGTAACGTGGTCAAAATCTTTTTCATAGTAGTAGTCATAGTCATAGTTTATTGATCCCAGGGGAAATTGGTTTTCGTTACAGTTGCACCATAAATAATAAATAATAATAAAACCATAAATAGTTAAATAGTAATATGTAAATTATTTATGCAGGAAATAAGTCCAGGACCAGCCTATTGGCTCAGGGTGTCTGACCCTCCAAGGGAGGAGTTGTAAAGTTTGATGGTCACAGGCAGGAATGACTTCCTATGACGCTCTGTGTTGCATCTCAGTGGAATGAGTCTCTGGCTGAATGTACTCCTGTGCCCAACCAGTACATTATGTGGTGGATGGGAAACATTATCCAAGATGGCATGCAACTTGGACAGCATCTTCTTTTCAGACACCACCGTCAGAGAGTCCAGTTCCGTCCCCACAACATCACTGGCCTTACGAATGAGTTTGTTGAGTTTGTTGATTCTGTTGGTGTCTACTACCCTCAGCCTGCTGCCCCAGCACACAACAGCAAACATGATAGCACTGGCCACCACAGTCTCATAGAACATCCTCAGCATCGTCCAGCAGATGTTAAAGGACCTCAGTCTCCTCAGGAAATAGAGACGGCTCTGACCCTCCTTGTAGACAGCCTCAGTGTTCTTTGGCCAGTCCAGTTTATTGTCAATTCGTATCCCCAGGTATTTGTAATCCTCCACCATGTTCACACTGACTCCCTGGATGGAAACAGGGGTCACCGGTACCTTAGCTCTCCTCAGGTCTACCACCAGCTCCTTAGTCTTTTTCACATTAAGCTGCAGATAATTCTGCTCACACCATGCGACAAAGTTTCCTACCGTAGCCCTGTACTCAGCCTCATCTCCCTTGCTGGTGCATCCAACTATGGCAGAGTCATCTGAAAACTTCTGAAGATGACAAGACTCTTTGCAGTAGTTGAAGTCCGAGGTGTAAATGGTGAAGAGAAAGGGAGACAAGACAGTCCCCTGTGCAGCCCCAGTTCTTTTTTTAGTTTAGTTGATTAGTTTGGTTTAGATTAGGGTTTTCTTTTCTTATTGGGGCATTCTTTTTCTTTTTTCTTTTTCCATGATATTTTTGTATTTTTTTTCTATATACTACTATATTTGTACTCTGTAAGATTTTGGGAGGTTAATATCTGTGTATTAACTGTGTTTATATCTATATATACTAATTATTAACAATGTAATCCCAATAGCTTTGTATCAATTCCTTGTAATGTTTGAGAATTTGATATTAATAAAAAGATTGAAAAAGGAAAATGCTGGAGGAACTCAGCATCTATGGAGAGGAACAAATGATCTGTGTCTTGGGGTGAAATTCTTCATCAGGACTGCAAAGGAAGGGGGAAGAAGGTCGAAGCAGAAGGTGGGTGGAGGGGATGGAGTACAGGGTGATAGTTCAAACCAGGTGAGGGATGGAGGATGAAGTCAGAAGCTGAGAGCTGATAGGTGGAAGAGGTAAAAGGCTGAAGAAGAAGGAATCTGATAGGTCATGAGAGTGGGCCATGGGAGAAAGGGAATGAGGAGGGGCTCCAAAGGGAGCTGTTGGACAGATGAAGAGAAGAAAAGGAGTAAGAGGAAAGCTTGAGTAAGAAATAGAAAAAAGAGAAAAGGGGGAGAGGGCAGAATTTACCGGAATTTAGAGCAATCAATCTTCATGCTTACAGGTTGGAGGCTACTCAGACGGAATCTGAGGTGTTACTCCCACAATCTGAGTCTGGCCTCTCTATCTTCTCGACGAGACTGTCAAATCCTAGCTAGACTAAGATATGGGCTTGAAAGAGAAAAAAGACACTAAATACTCACCAAAATAGGCTTTATATTACTTACATGATTATGAATCAAACATTCAAAAGATTGTTATTCAAGAACTAATATTTCTATAAATAAAGCATATCCATATCCAGTTCCCAAGCATTTAGCCTCAGGGCTAAAAAACCTGCCAACATATTTGTGCAAGAAATGTTTTTGCAATCATTCTCCTCCCTTGGCAAAGACCTCTGAACATATTTCTATGATTTTTTTTTATTTTTAACTACCTGGAAGCAATAGCCAGCAGATGATTAAAAACACGATGTGCAGTTCTTCTGTTACACAGACGCACCACCTCCCGTGGGGCTGGTGTTGCCAGGGATGGTGGAGGAGGCAGATACGAAAGTAGTGTTTAAAGGGCATCTAAGCGAAGTTCTGCGATTTATGGATCAGACTGTGGACCGTAGTTCAAATTGGACTCTTTCAGTTTTATGATTTTTTATATCCTGTGTTATCGCTAGTTCTTCCTTGTTTCCATTCGGCGCGATTTAATTGTATTTTTTTGCACGAGGGGTGGTTGGGGTTTGCTGTTCTTGTCGAATGCACAATTTGTTTTTCTGCATGGGGGGGGAAGGGTTGATGTCCTTGTTGCCATTTGCACAATTTTTTCTCTTGTGGGGATTTGATTATCGTGCAGCCATTTGCAAGATTGTTTTTTTTTTGCACAGGGGGAAGGTTGTTGTTTTTGTTTGAATGACTTCCATGATTTTCTTTGTTTAGTGGCTGTCTGGAGAAGACGACTCTTAGAGTTGTATACTGCATACATACCTTGATCATAAATTAACCTTTGAACTTTTGGATACATGAACAGGCAGGAGGTGGAGAGACTTTGACCATGTGTGGGCAGCTGTACAGCTTAAATTGGCATTATGCTCAGCGCAGACATTACGGGCCGAACCAGCCTGTGTACCTTTCAATATGTTCTTTTGTTTCTGTTCGAAGTTCTGTGGGTTTGCGATTGATTTCAATGGGTCATCTCAATGGTATGTCACGGATAACTCTTGGTGTTACATTGCGACTTAAAGATGAAACCATGTGATATCCTTTACCACTGATCTCCCTCCTGGCACTTATCCGTGTAAGCGGAACAAGTGCTACACATGCCCTTACACTTCCTCCCTTACCACCATTCAGGGCCCCAAACAGTCCTTCCAGGTGAGGCATCACTTCACCTGTGAGTCGACTGGGGTGATATACTGCGTCCGGTGCTCCCGATGTGGCCTTTTATATATTGGTGAGACCCGACGCAGACTGGGAGACCGCTTTGCTGAACATCTACGCTCTGTCCGCCAGAGAAAGCAGGATCTCCCAGTGGCCACACATTTTAATTCCACATCCCATTCCCATTCTGACATGTCTATCCACGGCCTCCTCTACTGTAAAGATGAAGCCACACTCAGGTTGAAGGAACAACACCTTATATTCCGTCTGGGTAGCCTCCAACCTGATGGCATGAACATCGACTTCTCTAACTTCCACTAAGGCCCCACCTCCCCCTCGTACCCCATCTGTTACTCATTTTTATGCACACATTCTTTCTCTCACTCTCCTTTTTCTCCCTCTGTCCCTCTGAATATACCTCTTGCCCATCCTCTGGGTCACCCCCCCCCCTTGTCTTTCTTCCCGGACCTCCTGTCCCATGATCCTCTCATATCCCCTTTGTCAATCACCTGTCCAGCTCTCGGCTCTATCCCTCCCCCTCCTGTCTTCTCCTATCATTTTGCATCTCCCCCTCCCCCTCCAGCTTTCAAATCCCTTACTCACTCTTCCTTCAGTTAGTCCTGACGAAGGGTCTCAGCCTGAAACGTCGACTGTACCTCTTCCTATAGATGCTGCCTGGCCTGCTGCGTTCACCAGCAACTTTGATGTATGTTGATATCCTTTACCATTCAGTGAAGAGCGATTCATAACTTTTGCAACATGTGAGGGAAAGATATAAAGTGGTAAATAACCTCTGAAGAATTCAGAAGCTATTGTTGTGTATGAAGCAGAAATTACTGCTGGCTGAAGCTGTTGCGATGGACTGGTGATCCTTTCAAGTCCATTCCTTTCCTGGGATGCCAGTTATTATACCCAAAGTGTTAGAAATACCAGTAAGGAGTTACTACTCGAAAGGTCTCTCCCACAGATGCAAGCACATGCACATATCCCAACACGTGCATTTACAGGCACATTGATACACAGAGGGCTAGCACCTCTGGTGAAGGGCCTTGTCGTGTCCATTTCAGGACAGCTGGCTCACCTTTGGCCCCCACCAGAGACCCAGCTCTCACCGGTGATTCCAAGTAGCTGTTTACAAGCGACAGCGGCCACACCCCGGTACACCGCTTTGACAGGTGGGCTACACCAGGTGAGGGTAGCTGGCGGCCGTCATGGTGTGTTCGTCCTTCGTCAATGTCAACGAGGACCTCGACACCATTATTGTGGTGATGAGACTAGCGCGTGGTTTGGATTTAAGTGAGGGAGAGTTGCGCAGCGTCAGCCTCACTCTCTCTTCCCAATTCCCACCTGGATCCAGTGGCAAGACAGAGTCGAGACGGCTGGAGATGGGACTAGGCGCAGTGGATGACCAGGACGTCTTCTGTGTCTTGTCCTGCTCTACACGTTCCATGACGCTTGCAGAGACCGCCTTCCTGACCGTTGGACCTTCCATTGGTCTCGTCCGCTCAATCCGCCGGAGTCTGTCTTCACGTGCTGGGATAGACAACTCCCTATCTCACCGAGGGTTTGAGACCCGTCGGCTACCCTCACCTGGTTTAGCCGGCTTGTCGAAGCCGTTGCCCGGGGTGTGGCCACTGTCGCATGCAAACAGCTACAGAGAGCCACAGGTGAGAGCTGAGTGCCAGGTGGGGACCAAAGGTGGACTAACCACCTTGAAAAGGACATGTTCCCCCACCAGAGGTGTTACCCCTCCCTGACACTCCATACACCCCAACATGCGAAGTCAGTTCCAGCAGAATGGGTGGATGAGAGAACCAACAGTCAGGAAGGCGGTTCTGCAACGGCCCACGAAGAGCAAAGGGCATAACAAGACACAGAAGATGTCACGGTCATCCACTGCAAACCAAAGAAGACCCCAGTTTGTGTCGCTTGTTCGTACCACTGTGTCCAGACCTCTGAGGATGAGAGAGTGGAACTGCCCGAGTGCAACAGCTTTTTCACTTTAAAAACTCTCCCGCACAGGTTTCCTGTCATCATCGGACACGATGGACAACCGCCAAAATATTAGAAGAAACTTATGGCTAATACGAGGAGGCATAATTTTAAGGTGATTGGAGGAAAGTATAAAGGGGATGTCAGAGATAGTTTTTTACACAGTCAAGTCAAGTCAAGTCAAGCTGCTTTTTATTGTCATTTCGACCATAAACTGCTGGTACAGTACACAGTAAAAACGAAACAACATTCCTCCACGACCATGGTGCTACATGAAACAACACAAAACTATACTAGACTATGCAAGACAACACAAAAACTACACTAGACTACAGACCTACACAGGATGACATAAAGTGCACAAAACAGTGCAGGCCAGTACAATAAATAATAAACAAGACAATAGGCACAGTAGAAGACAAATTACAATATAATAATAAATGATGTAGATGTCAGTCTAGACTCTGAGTATTGAGGAGTCTGGTGGCTTGGGGGAAGAAACTGTTGCCCGGTCTGGTATTGAGAGCTCGAATGCTTTGGTACCTTTTGCCAGATGGCAGGAGGGAGAAGAGTTTGTATGAGGGGTCCTTCACAATGCTGTTGGCTTTGCGGATGCAGCGTGTGGTGTAAACGTCTGTAATGGCGGGAAGAGAGACCCCGATGATCTTCTCAGCTGACGTCACTACCCGCTGCAGGGTCTTGTGATCCGAGATGGTGCAATTCCGGAACCAGGCCGTGATGCAGCTGCTCAGGATGCTCTCGATACATCCTCTGTAGAATGTGGTGAGGATGGGCAGAGAGGGTTGGGCAGTGATTGTAGTCTGCATGGATTTTAGAGAGGTGCTTGACAATGTCTGTCATGGAAGCTAATCCAGAGGATCAAAATGCATGGGGTCCACAGCGAATTGGCTGTTTGGATTCAGAACAGGCTAGCGCATAGAAGACAGAGGGTAGTGGTTGAAGGGACTAATTCAAGTTGGAAGTCTATAATTAGTGGTGTTCCGCAGGGATCTGTGCTGGGATCTCTGCTGTTTGTGATGTATATAAGTGACCTGGATGAAAATGTAGATGGGTGGGTTAGTAAATTTGTAGATAATACCAAGACTTGTATGCGTGTGCACATGGCCAAGTGGTTAAGGCATTGGATTAGCAACCTGAAGGTCGTGAGTTCGAGCCCCAGCCGATGGAACATGTTGTGTCCTTGAGCAAGGCGCTTAATCACACATTGCTCTGCGACAACACCGGCGCCAAGCTGTATGGGTCCTAATGCCCTTCCCTTGGACAACATTGGTGTTGTGGAGAGGGGAGACTTACCATAGAAACCATAGAAACTACAGCGCAGAAACAGGTCTTTTGGCCCTTCTGGGCTGTGCCGAACCATTTTCTGCCTAGTCCCACTGACCTGCACACGGATCATATCCCTCCATACACCTCCCATCCATGTATCTGTCCAATTTATTCTTAAATGTTAAAAAAGAACCCGCATTCACCACCTCATCTGGCAGCTCATTCCATACTCCCACCACTCTCTGTGTGAAGAAGCCCCCCCTAATGTTCCCTTTAAACTTTTCCCCCCTCACCCTTAACCCATGTCCCCTGGTTTTTTCTCCCCTTGTCTCAGTGGAAAAAGCCTACTTGCATTCACTCTATCTATAACCATCATAATTTTATATACCTCGATCAAATCTCCCCTCATTCTTCTATGCTCCAGGGAATAAAGTCCTAACCTAATCAACCTTTCTCTGTAACTGAGTTTCTCAAGTCCTGGCAACATCCTTGTAAACCTTCTCTACACTCTTTCAACCTTATTTATATCCTTCCTGTAATTTGGTGACCAAAACTGAACACAATACTCCAGATTCGGCCTCACCAATGCCTTATACAACCTCATCATAACATTCCAGCTCTTATACTCAATACTTTGATTAATAAAGGCCAATGTACCAAAAGCTCTCTTTACGACCCTATCTACTTGTGATGCCACTTTTAGGAAATTTTGTATCTGTATTCCCAGATCCCTCTGTTCTACTGCACTCCTCAGTGCCTTACCATTAACCCTGTATGTTCTACCTTGGTTTGTCCTTCCAACGTGCAATACCTCACACTTGTCTGAATTAAACTCCATCTGCCATTTTTCAGCCCATTTTTCCAGCTGGTCCAAGTCCTTCTGCAGGCTCTGAAAACCTTCCTCACTGTCTACTACACCTCCAATCTTTGTATCATCAGCAAATTTGCTGATCCAATTTACCACATTATCATCCAGATCACTGATATAGATGACAAATAACAATGGACCCAGCACTGATCCCTGTGGCACACCACTAGTCACAGGCCTCCACTCAGAGAAGCAATTCTCTACCACCACTCTTTGGCTTCTTCCATTGAGCCAATGTCTAATCCAATTTACCACTTCTCCATGTATACCTAGCGACTGAATTTTCCTAACTACCCTCCCATGCAGGACCTTGTCAAAGGCCTTACTGAAGTCCATGTAGACAATATCCACTGCCTTCCCTTCATCCACTTTCCTGGTAACCTCCTCGAAAAACTCCAATAGATTGGTCAAACATGACCTACCACGCACAAAGCCATGTTGACACTCCCTAATAAGTCCCTGTCTATCCAAATGCTTGTAAATTCTGTCTCTTAGTACTCCCTCCAATAACTTACCCACTACCGACGTTAAACTCACCGGCCTATAATTTCCCGGATTACTTTTCGATCCTTTTTTAAACAATGGAACAACATGAGCCTTTCTCCAATCCTCCGGCACCTCAACCGTAGACAGCGACATTTTAAATATTTCTGCCAGGGCCCCCGCAATTTCAACACTAGTCTCCTTCAAGGTCCGAGGGAACACTCTGCCAGCTCCCGGGGATTTATCCACTTTAAGTTTCCTCAAGACAGCAAGCACCTCCTCCTTTTCAATCTGTACAGTTTCCATGATCTCACTACTTGTTTACCTTAATTCCATAGACTTCATGCCAGTTTCCTTAGTAAATACAGACGCAAAAAACCTATTTAAGATCTCCCCCATTTCCTTTGTTTCCACACATAGCCGACCACTCTGATCTTCAGGAGGACCAATTTTATCCCTTACAATCCTTTTGCTCTTAATATACCTGTAAAAGCTCTTTGGATTATCCTTCACTTTGACTGCCAAGGCAACCTCATGTCTCCTTTTAGCCCTCCTGATTACTTTGTTAAATATTTTCTTACACTTCTTATACTCCTCAAGCCCTTGCAGCATGGGCAACTGCTGTCTTCCATACAACCTTGCCCAGGCCTGCGCCCTGGAGAGTGAAGACTTTCCAGGCGCAGATCCATGGTCTCGCAAGACTAACGGATGCCTTTTCTTTCTTTCAATACTAAGACTGGTAGAGTTGTGGATAGCGTACGAGACTGGCAAAGAATGCAGCACAATAGTTTAAGATATGGACAAAGAAATGGCAGATGTGCAGTGTTGCACCTTGGTAGTGCCAATGCAAGGAGACAGTACACTGTTGGGGGCAAGATTCTTAACAGTGTTGCCGAGCAGGGAGATCTTGGGATCCAAGTTCATAGCTCTTTGTAAGTGGCTACACAAGTCAATAAAGTGGTTAAGAAGGCTTATGGAATGCTTGCTTTTATTACCCGAGGCACTGAGTTCTAAAGTCAAGAGTTTATGTTGCAGCTTTATAAAACTCTGGTTAGGCCACATCTCCTCCAAGAAGATCACAACCTTGTCGTTGGGTTTGAAGGCTTGCGTGCTTCAATGATCTGGAGAGCTATGTTGGCAGGAGTCAGGGCTTTATGCTTTGGTTCTGGGTAGGGTTACCCTTGCCAAACAGGTCAAAGGGTAGAGACTAAGGGTGATCCACCGGTCCTCTAGGTTTGGGGGTTCAGCTCAGGGCTAACAACCCTGACTGGTAAAACAAAACTGTTACAGAAACGGCAATGAAAAATTCTTCTACATCTGAGTGTGACGGTATTCCTGAGTCTCCACCTGGGACTTGCATGACTGACAGTAGTGAAAACCGAGAGGAAGCTACTGACAAGATGAAGGAAGCCTTGAACACCTCCAGAGATGGGGGACCTTCATCACTGCCCCAAGCACCGGCGGCGTAACAGGCAGTAAGTTAGCAGACTACATCTGGAGTATTGCAAATAGTTCTGGTCACCCCACTATAGGAAGGATGCTGAGGCTTTGGAGAGGGTGCAGAAGAGGATGCTGCCTGGTTTAGAGGGCATGTGCTGTCATGAGAGGCTGGATAAACTTGGGTTGTTTTCTCTGGAGCACCAGAGGGTGAGGGGAGATCTGATAGAGGTTTATAAGATTATGAGAGGCACAGATAGAGTGGACAGAGAGTATCTGTTTCCCAGGGTAGAAATGTCTAATACCAGAGGGCATGCATTGAAGGTGAGAGAGGGTAGGTTCAAAAGGGATGTGAGGGGTAAGTTTTCTACTCAGAGAGTGGTGGATGCCTGGAATGCGCTGCCTGGTATGGTGGTAGAGACAAATACATTAGAGGCTTTTAAGAATTGTTTGGATATGTACATAGATGTAAGGAAGGTGGAGGGATATGGACATTGTGTAGGTAAGAGATTTAGTGTTTGGGCGTCTTTGATTTGCTTTTTAGCTGGTTTGGCACAACACTGTGGGCCGAATGGCCTGTTCTTGTACTATACTGTTCTATGTTCAGCGTGATGGGTGCGTCAATGGCAGCGTTGGTGTCCGAGGCAGATACGTTACAGACTTAGGCACATGGATTAAAGAAAACTGGAGGGCTAAACGGGAGGGAAGGGTTAAATTGTCTTAGAGTAGGTTATACGGTCAGCACAGCATTGTTGGCCAAAGGGCCTTTACTATGCTGTGCTGTACTGCTTCCAGAAATTTGTCCTTTTTTTTGCATGTGTTAAATATGTCATTAACTTGTGAAATATGGTTGCTTTGATTTGCCTTCAGGGAAAAAAAAAACAATTCAATGTGCATATTGTGCTACTTTGTGTATTCAGGATATGAAGGATTAGTCTTTGAAAATCAAAAACTGCAGATGCTAAAATTAAACTTGGATGCAGCGATCACTCTGAGTCCAATCGAAGGTGCATTTGTTCGTCTTGTGAGTCTTTTTTACAATCACAAGTCACTGTTAGATACTAAGAACATTAAGTACTGCAGGACTATCCCATCAGCAAGTTGCATGATAGTGATGGAACTGGATTTAACGTGTACCATTGTTGCGTTGTCGCCTGGACTTGTCGTGCACCATTCAACAGTGCGCACGCAGTGCGAGTGGTTGTCTTGGACGTCTTTATTATGACCGCAAGACCCTGTTGGACATTGGCAATGTCGAATACTGCAGGTCCAGTTCATTTGTTGTTGGGTGAGACTGATGGCAGGGGAGTTGCATCACCCCAGCTGTGGCAAGGACTTGCCCAACCACAGTATGGCCCATTGCAGCTGACCAGGGGAGAGGACATCAAGGCGGTGTGGAAGACCCTTTGTGGGGCGCACTGGAGTCTGTACTGGGTTGGGGGGCTGGCTCGTCTCATTGTTGCTGCCCTCGAGGATTCGCTCAGTGCTGCCCCTAGTGTTCGGTCACTGGAAGAACAAGCCAGACCACGATAACTTACCATAAATTCTACAGTCATTCCACTTAAGGACTTGGGCTATATATATTTTTTTCCTTGTGACTGTATGTCTTTCTGAAATCATAACCTTACGTGCTATGTGCTGTGTGCTGTGTGTCGATGGTAATGCGCTTTGCACCATGGCCCTGGAGGCATGCTGTTTCATTTAGCTATATTCATGTATGGTTGAATGCTAATTAAACTTGAACTTAAAATAGACAATGGTGCAAGTTCACAGCAGGCTATGTTACATCTGTGGAGAAAGAGTGAAACAGTCAACAGTTCAGGTCAGAGACCCCATTCATCTCCAACTCTCTCAATCCACCTCAATACTTTCCTTGGGCCTATTACCTTCTTTAGGTCTAAGACCTGAAAGAAGTTCTCTGACCTGAAACACTGACTCTGCTTCTCTTCGCAACAGGAAGATAGATTTCTAGTGCCTTTCTGCTTCTGGTAAGAGATGAGATGTCTCAGAGATTTTTTCAAGAAACTTTTGACCAGATGTTCTTTCCCCAGCTGTAGCAGTAAATTTGATACATATCTCCTCTACCTCTAGAAATGATTCCCTTGTGGTCCACAGAATAAATTCTGGAGACAGGAAAAAGCATTGGTGTGTAATGTGACACCACTCAGGAATAAACTTCCAAAGAAGGTTTCTCCTCTGTTAAAGCAATCATTTTTCTCTGTTCATATCACACAACTTCAATGAATGAAGAATAGAATATGCCAAGGAGCTGATTACCGACTTCAGGAGGAGAAAACCAGAGGTCCATGAGCCAGTCCTCACTGGAGGATCAGAGGTGGAGAGGGTCAGCAACTTTAAACTCCTGGGTTTTGGTAGAACCTCAGATGATGAGAACATGCACAGAAGTGAGACATACCAGCTAGCAAGCTGAGTGGAGATGCAGCAGCAACCTTACATTCAACATCAGGAAGGTCTATGAGCTGATTGTGGTCTTCAGGAATGGTAAGACGAGGGAACAGACAGAAATCCTCATTGAGGGATCAGAGGGGAGAGGGGAGAGTGAGAAATTTCAAGTTCCTAGGTATTAAAATCGAGCTTGGTCCCAACTTATCAATACAGGAGGGAGGAGGAGGGAACGTCGACTCAGACCATGAGAGGCCTGCGTCGGGCATTTTCATGCCTGACAAGGCGCAGATTGGAAGTCTGTGTGGGACACCACTCCTCACACAGACACTAGAGCAATGTGTGGTTAAGTGCCTTGCTCAAGGACACAAACACGCTGCCACAGCTGAGGCTCAAACTAGCGACCTTCAGATCACTAGACGAACGCCTTAACCACTCGGCCACGTGCCCAAAACATCTATAAAGAAGGAAAGACAGCAGCTATATTTCACTAGGAGATTTGGTATGTCACCTAAATTACATGAAAATTTCCTGTGGAGAGCATTCTGATTGGCTGCATCACCATCTGGTATGGGGGGGTCGGGGGGCTACGGAACAAGACCGAAGTAAGCTGCAGAGAGTTATCATATTAGTCAGCTCCAGAATGGGCACTAGCCTTCATAGTACCTAGAACATCTTCAAGGAGTGGTGCCTCAGAAAGATGGCATTCATCACCCAGAACATGCCCACTGTTCATTGCTACCATCAGGGAGGAGGTGTAGAAGCCTGTAGACACTCACTCAGTGATTCAGGAACAGCCATCCAATTAATGGATGGATTTTGAACCCGTGAACACTACCTCACTACTTTTTCTTTTTGGCTTTGCACTACTTATTTAATTTTACTATATATATACTGTTAATTACAGTTTTATTCCTTCTACATTATCATGCATTGCTTTGTATAGTTGCCGCAAGGTTAACAAATTTTGCGACATATGCCACTGATATTAAACCTGAATCTGATTAGTATTTCGGAGGCTGTCCTGGGCCCGGTACACAAATTCAATTATGAAGAAAGCACAGCAGTGCCTCTACTCCATTAGGAGTTTGCGAAAGTTCAGTATGATGTTTAAAACTTTGACGAACTACTATAGTGGAGAGTATGTTGACTGGCTGCATCACAGCCTGGCATGGAAACACCAATGTCCTTCAACAGAAAATCCTACAAAGAGTAATGGACACGGCCTAGTCCGTCATGGGTAAAATCCTCCCCACCATTGAGAACATCTACACGAAGCATTGTTGCAGGAAAGCAGCATCCATCATCAGTGACCCCCCCCCCACCCAGCATATGCTCTCTTCTTGCTGCTGCCATCAGGAAGGTGGTACAGGAACCTCAGGACCCACACCACCAGGTTCAGGAACAGTTATCAGGCTCATCATTTCAAGTCAGAGATCCCATTCACCTCCAACACTCTCAAACCACCTGAACCAAAAGAGATAACTTCACTCACCTTCACTTCCCTTCATTGAAGTGTGCTCACAACCAATGGACTCACTTTCAAGGACTTTTCATCTTATGTTCTCGATATTTATTGTTTATTTATTTATTATTATTATTATTATTTATTTCTTGTTGGCTTTTGGACACTGGTTGAACACCCAAGTTGGTGAGGTCTTTCATTGATTCTATTATGGTTATTATTTTATTCTAGATTTATTGAATATGCCTGCAAGAAAATGAATCTCAGAATTGTATATGGTGACATATACAGTCCTGCCCAAAAGTCTTTGGCGCGAACACACACACACACACATATATATAATGAGGGTGCTCAAGACTTCAGTACTGTAGTAATTTTATGTATTGTACTGTACTGTTTCTGCAAAAGAAACAAATTTCATGACATATGTGAGTGATGATAAACCTGATTCTGATATGGGTCTCTATCGTGGACAGAAAGTGGAAAGGGCGCAGGGAGAGGGAAATCATGGTTGGGAAAAAGGGGAGAGATTGGGAAGCACCAAATCAATAGCCAAGTGACCTTGCCTGGTGTCTCAGGGCTGGGTGTGTCTGCACCCCTGCTACCCCCTCACCTGGCACTCCTTCTCTGCCACCTGTCCCACACCCCTCCCACTGCACTCCACCCTCACCATTCCCACCATCCTTTGCTCCCACCAGATTTACAAACTCGCTCTCTGCTCCACGTTGACACATACAGTACTGTGCAAAAGTCTTAGGCACCCAATCTATATATACATGTGCCTAAGACTTTTGCACAGCTCTATATGCACTTCAGGATTGAAAATAAAATCTTAGTCCAAGTGTATTTTCAATTCTTAATTCTGCACTTTGATTAAAAAAATGACTTTGAACTATGAAATTTTATTTATAACCAATTTATCTACTTCCTTTAAATAGATTGAGTTGTTCTGGATGTTATTCATGGGGAATAAAAATGGTAACATCTCATCCACACATAGATGACCTCGGCATCATAATTTTAAATCACAGGATTCAGTAAAGCCATCACTGAAAGAAAATGGTTGGCTGCTAATTCTACATTTCAATGATATACTCAAAGTAATAATCCAAATGTAACGGTAGACTAACCTTGGGTGGATTGGGAAAATAAACAATAATCAAGGGATTCAAAGGGACAAAGAAGGTTCAAAGGTTCATTTTATTGTCAGAGTATGCGTGTACAATACAACTCTGATATTTGTCTGCTCCAAATAGCCAAGAAAGAAAAGTCATCAATCACCGCCCTCCCTCCACATCCCGTACAAAAAGGAAAACAAAACACAACTCCCCCTCAACCCCTTCCTTGCGCAGAAACTAACAGATCGCCACCATGGAAAATAGCAGCTACAACATCAGACCCCAAATGCCCCACCCCCTCCCCACACAACAACTATCAGATCGCCTAGACGGAAAACAGCAGCTAGTACTTCAAACTCCAAAGCCCCCCACAACATTAAACTAACAGATCGTGCACATGTAAAATGGCAGAAAGAACATTAATCCCCACACCTTCAGCTCCACCCCCCACACACAAAAAAAAATAGGGTTCGGGCAGAACAATTCTACTCCAGTAGAAGAATGGCCATTTACAAGGATGTTGTCAGGATTTGAGGACCTGAGTTATAAGGAAAGATTGAATAAGTTAGGACTTTATTCCCTGGGGTGCAGGACAATGAGGGGAGATCTTATAGAGGTAAAGAAAATTATTAAGGGTTTTGATAGGATAAATGCAAGGCAACACACACAAAATTCTGGAGGTACCCAGCCAGTCAGGCAGCATCTATGGAAATGAATAGATGGAAATAATTTCTTTTTCCTTTTATGGAAGCTTGTATGGCGTATAGCTCCGGGGTTGTGATCCCAATGGTTTTTTTTTTCGTTTTTTTTTGTTAGTAGTGTTTTTTTTGTTTTAGTTAGTAGGGGTTCTTTTTTCCTTCTTTTTTTTCCAAAAAAAATTAGTTTTAACGTTTTGTTTTTTCTTATTATTATTGATATATTGTTTAGCTTTGTTAATCAGTTATTTGATAACTTAATTCTTATTGTACATATTGATATGTTGACTTGATTACTTTAATGTATTTTTTGTTGATTTTCAATAATAATTAATAAAAAGGTTTAAAATGAGGAAATGAATAGACAGTTGACATTTCAGGCTGAGACCCTTCTTCAGGTCTGAAAAGGAAGGGGGGAGATACCAGAATAAGAAGGTGGGGAGCGGGAGGAAAAGGAGGCTAGCTGTCAAGTGATAGGTGAAGCCAGGTGGGTGGGAAAGGTCAAGGGCTGGAGAAGAAGGAATCTGATAGGAGAGGAGGGTGGACCATAGGAGAAAGGGAAGGACAAGGGGACCCAGAGGAAAATAATAGGCAGGTGAGAAGAAGTAAAAGGTCAGAGTGGGGAGTATAGAGGTGGGGGAGGGGATTTTTTTAGCAGAGGGAGAAATCAATGTTCATGACATCAGGTTGGAGGATACCCAGCCAGAATTTAAGATGTCGCTCCTCCACCCTGAGGGTGGCCTCATCTGCCATACACGTTTTGTCCCCTCTGGGTGGGTGAGACTAGAACTAGGTTGAGGGTAAAAGGTGAAAAGTTTAAGGTGAAATTCCTCTGGGCCTGTGTTCACTAGAATTCAGAAGAATGAGGGGGTGACCCAATTGAAACTTACTAAATGGCGAATGGCCTAGATAGATGTGGAGACACAGCCTCAGAATAGAGGGGCATCCATTTAGAATGGAGATGAGGAGGAATTTCTTTAGCCAGAGAGTGGTAAATCTGTGGAATTCATTGCCACAGGAAGCTTTATGTATATTTAAGACAGAGGTTGATAGATTCCTGATTGGTCAGGGCATGAAGGAATGACAGGGAGAAGGCAGGAGATTGGGGCTGAGAGGGAAATGGACCAGCCATGATGGAATGGCAGAGTAGACTCGATGGGCTAAATGGCCTAATTCTGCTCCTATGCCTTATGGTTTTATGGCCCAGTGTTTTTGAGGGTGGGTAGGGTTGTGCCTGTGGTGGAGCTCTCTGAGTCTGCTACATTCTGTATCGCTCCTTAAGCACCATTTTCACTGCAGCAGAGTGCAAGACACAACACGGGATTTATGTATCAGGAAGTCCGGCCTCCCATGATGCAGTATCCTCGTCTCCTGGAAGGACCATCCAGTGGGTCCCAGCTCAGCTCAGTCCTGAGCCTGGTCTGCGCCAAATGGTGAGCTCATTTTGCTGTACGAGGCGGGGGGGGGGGGGTGAAATAAAATAAAGGAGTTATTCAGCATCCTAGTCAAAATAAGCACTGACAAAGGCAAATTATTAGATTATTAGATTAGATTAGATTATGAGGACACGCAGTCCTCTTTTATTGTCATTTAGTAATGCATGCATTAAGAAATGATACAATATTCCTCCGGTGTGATATCACAGAAACACAGGACAGACCAAGACTGAAAAACTAACAAAACCACATAATTATAACATATAGTTACAACAGTGCAACAATACCATAACTTGATGAAGAACAGGCCATGGGCACGGTAAAAAAGTTCAAAGTCTCTCGAAAGTCCCACATCTCACGCAGATGGGAGAAGGAAGAAAACTCTCCCTGCCATGCCCGGCCACAGTCCGACTCTGAGTCGTCTGAAAACTTCGAGCTCCGATCAGCCCTCTGATACCGAGTATCGAGCACCATCTCTGCCGAATGCTTCGACCCCAGCCCTGGCCGCCAGCAGCAGGCAAAGCCAGGGATTTTGGGGCCTTCCCTCTGGACATTCTCGATGCAAGGTAGCAGCGGCAGCAAACCGGGCATTTCAGAAATTTCTCCAGATGTTCCTCTGTGCCTTCTCACATCTGTCTCCATCAAATCAGAATTGTGCATGGCATCCTACTTACAAATACGATATCATTTCACCGGAGAGCTGCGCGCGCTGTGTCACACCGCCGTCTTCTCCCCCGCCTTATCTGCACATTATCAAGGACAAGCCCTCTTCTCTTTGCTACCATCAGGCACGGGGTCCAGGAGCCTGAAGGCACACACTCAGCGATTCAGGAACAGCTTCTTCCCCTCTGCCATCCGATTTCTGAATGGACATTGACCCCATGAACACGACCTCACTACTTTTTTATTCCTATTTTTGCACTAATTATTTAATTTAACTATTGTTAATAAAAATATGTACATTGTACTGCTGCCACAAAGACAGCAAATTTCAGACATATGCTAGTGATATTAAACCTGAATCTGATTCTGAATGATATTTGATGTGTGCAAGTTGCCTATGCACTTTCCTGATTGCAGGGGTGACCCACCTCAAAGGATACTTTGGGAGAATTCTGGAAGGAAGTTGAAAGTCAAGTCAAATCAAATTCGAC
The DNA here is from genome assembly GCF_963921235.1 of Mobula hypostoma. Lineage (NCBI taxonomy): Eukaryota > Metazoa > Chordata > Chondrichthyes > Myliobatiformes > Myliobatidae > Mobula > Mobula hypostoma. The sequence continues at coordinate 9,166,594 of NC_086124.1, forward strand.
TGAGTAGAGGCCCAGAGCCTTCAAACACTCCTCGTACGACAAGCCTTTCAATCCTGGAATCACTTTGCTGAACCTTCTTTGAACCCTCTCCAATGTCAGCACATCTTTTTTAGATAAGGGGCCCAATAAAGCCTCAATATTACATCCTTGCTTTTGATTCTGATTTGAAACATCTTCAAGAACATATGTCTCAAAAAAGCCGCACCCACCATTAAGGACGCTAAAACACTCAATGATTTAGGAACAGCTTTTTCCCCTCTGCCATCAGGTTTCCAAATGGTTCATGATCACTACCTCAAAAATTCTTCCGTTGTAATGTTTATTTATTTATTGTAACTTACAGTTGCAACCTTCTCAGTGGACTTGTATACAAATTTGGCTCGTTGGTTAAGTCCGCTAACAGCCACATGACTCAGTGGTGAGGAGACCACCTCTCAGAGCCAATATACGTCTAGGATCAGTATGATTTGGGGTTCAACCAAGCCAGAAAGTTGGGATGTTCTGATTAAGTGACACTGGTTGTAGCGAATGCTGTGTAAATACTGCCCATACGTGATCATCGGCCGCCAAGAAACGACAGATTGCACACCAGCATAAAATTACAAAGGAAGTATATTTACCAATTTTCAATTTTATCAAACAGTTACAGAAAAAGAAATGAAAAATAAAAAGGCCCATTACAGTTAAACCAGTCCAATGTGCACGTAAGCATTGGAGCTCATTTCTGTAGTCGCAGGGTGTATCACTTTAATCACGGAGTTGAATTCCCATCACCAAGCACAGGAAGAAATCCCATTCTTGCGAAGTGGTCCTTGCAATGGGGTCTGTCCTTTGAACGGCATTCTGCAGCATCTTCTCTTGGGTCCCACTCAGCAGCTCTCATGCAAAAGACCCTAAACCAGACTACTGACCTCAGCGATCTCATCCCGCCCAGCTCTCTGGAATCATCCACTGGGTAGAAAGATTCAACGCGCACCAAGCCAATCTTGATTGGCTGAGGCAACATTCCTAAGTTGGACAACATGGCTCCTTATCTTTAGCCGGAGCCTAAACACTTACCAGTAGGTCACCCTGCTTTTGCAGAAAACTGCTAAATTATAATAGCTCACAGCATTGCAGAAGAAATCTTAACCAAGGCACTACATCCTCCCTCCAACAAAAATAATCATGTTCTCATGACTTTGGAACTTATTAACACATTATTAATAAAACAGTGTTGAAATGAATTTGGTGATTTCAGGGTCCCCAATCCATTTGTAAATAGAGGCAAAATATCACACTATTGGGAAGGACACAACATTCTTGTTTCCCCGGTGAGTCATATGCTAGTCTATCTGGGGGTTTCCTGACTCTCTGAGACCTTCTAATCAGATTTTCAGATTATTCAGCCTAAGGCACACTTTGTGACTGTTCCCGTTTACTAGGAACACACACAAAAGTTGCTGGCGAATGCAGCAGGTTGGGCAGCATCTCTGGGAAGAGGTACAGTCGACGTTTTGAGCCGAGATCCTTCGTCAGGACTAACTGAAAGAAGAGCTAGTAAGAGATTTGAAAGTGGGAGAGGAGGGGGGAGAGCCAAAATGATAGGAGAAGACAGGAGGGGGACGGATGGAGCCAAGAGCTGGACAGGTGATTGGCAAAAGGGATATGAGAGGATCATGGGACAGGAGGCCCAGGGAGAAAGAAAAGGGGGAGGGGGGAAAAACCCAGAGGATGGGCAAGGGGTATAGTGAGAGGGACAGAGGGAGAAAAAGGAGAGAGAGAAAAAGAATATGCGTATATAGATAAATAACGGATGGGGTACGAGGGGGAGGTGGGGCATTAGCGGAAGTTTGAGAAGTCAATGTTCATGCCATCAGGTTGGAGGCTACCCAGACGGAATATAAGGTGTTGTTCCTCCAACCTGAGAGTGGCTTCAAGAGGTCTGTTTACTAGGGGATGCCTCTCCTGTCCATCACTCGTACCTTCTGACGACTCAGCTCCCCCTGCTCCCTGACTGAACTCTGCTCCCTTCAGCTGAAGCAGGTGCTGCTGAACATCTTCGGCTTCCGCTGGTGCGGCTCCTTATCCTTAGCCGAAGCAAAAACATCAGCGCTCGCATATGTCATGAAATTTGTGTTTTGCAGCAGCAGCGGGGCAGTGCATAAAATTACCACAGTACTGTGCAGAGTCCTTGGCACCCATGTGTATACGTGTGACAGGTGGCAGAGATGGAGTGCCAGGGGTAGGAGGTGGGGTTTGGTGCTGGTACAGACACACCCAGCCCTGAGGCACCAGGCAAGGTCGTTTGATTCCAAACAATTGGGTTATTGATCATTACAGGATGTCTCTCTGGTGCTTCTCACTCCCTCCCCTCTCCCTTCCCCCTTTTCCCAACCACAATTCCCCTCTCCCTGCCCCCTTCCCACTCTCAATCTGCAATAGAGACCCAAATCAGAATCAGGTTTATCATCACTCACATATGTCATGAAATTTATTTTTTTTGAAGCTCCAGTACAGTGCACTACATAAAATTACTGCAGTACTGTGCAAAAGTCTTGGATTTACAAACTTGATGTCCGCTCCACGTTGACAAATACAGTACTGTGCAAAAGTCTTAGGCACCCTAGCTATATACTGTATATGCCTTAGACTTTTGCACAGTACCCTACATTGAGGTAGCACAAAAGAAAAGCTATAACCAAACACAGAATATAGACCATAAGCCATTCAGCCCATCAATTTGCTCTGCCATTCCATCATGGCTGATTTATTTTCCCTCTCAATCCAATTCTCCTGCCCTGTCCCTGTAACATTTGATGCCCTTACTAATCAAAAATTTATCAACCTCCACTTTTAGTATACTCAATAACTTGGCCTCCAATTAATTACATAGTTTCACCGTACTGTAGCTAAGGAAATTCCTCCTCATTTCTGTTCCGAGGCTATGCCCGAAATGAAACATTCTCTCCATCTCCACTCAATACAGGCTCTTCAATATTTGGTAGATATATTTTCAAGTCAGTTCATGCCAGCCCTTTGATATTTCATGAGCCCTGCTAGCCTCTACAGCTTTTGCTGTAGAGCATTGGGCTGCCGGGTTTCTCGAGCAACTGTATTTACTAATTATTATAGCCATTGAGCCCAGGTGCTTTTGGTTTAATCTTGTCAAGTTAATTGTGACCGGCACTGCCTAGCCATGTTCTATGATTGTTTAAAGGGGACTCTTGTTGTGTTCTTTACGTGGATTTCCCCTGGGTGTTCGGGCAGAATGATTTGTCTCACGGCGTTTCTCAGTCGTACCTCTGATGCTCTGTTGCTTTTCCAATGTCTCACCTCTTGTTTCCATCTCTTCGTGGGCTGTCTGCCGTTCCTCTGCTCCTGGGGTCGAGTCGTTGCCAGCACTACCGCGACAGACCGTGCCGTCCTCTGTACCTGGGTTGAGTTGGTGCCAGAGACCACCGGGATGGAGAGTCTGCAGTTCCTCCACACTGGGGGCCAGTGCTGTGAGCACGTGCCGTGACGTGACACTGCTCTTTTTGCCTGGCTGCCATTTTCTGAATTTCTACCATAAGGACATAAGAACTAGGAGCAAAAGTAGGTGATCTGGCCCATCCAACCTGCTCCACCATTCAATAAGAGGAGGGAGGAGAAGATGGCGGCGCGACGCAGCACACACGGCCATTCCCAATGAATATCGTATGTGTGACTAGGGGGCCGTGCACAATTCTGATTTGATGGAGACGGACGTGAGAAGCACGGAGGAACATCTGGAGTAACTTCTGAAATGCCCGCTTCGCTGCCGCTGCTACTGTGCGATCGAGAATCTCCGGAGACGAAGGCCCCAAATCCTTGGCTTTGCCTATTGCCTGTTGCCGGGGCTGGGGTCGGAACGCTCGGCAGAAACGGTGTTCGGTGCTCGGTGTCGGAGAGCTGGTCGGAGGCTCGGAGTTTTCGGACGGATTCGGAGTCAGACTGTGGTCGGATGCTTCCAGGATGCTGCATCGGCAAGTTGGCGGCTCTGGAGGTTCACCGTCTGCGTGAGATGATGCGATTTTCGAGAGACTTTGAGACTTTACCATGCCAAGGTCTGTTCTTATCAAATTAAGGTATTGCTTTACACTGTTGTAACTGTATGTTATAATTATGTGATTTTTGTTAGTTTTTAAGTCGGTTTGTCATGTGTTTTCGTGATATCATTCTGGAAAAACATTGTATCATTTCTTAATGCATGTATTACTAAATGACAATAAAAGAGGACTTCATGTCCTCATAATCTAATCTAATCATGGCTGATCTGACCATGGACTCCTCCACCTACCTGCCTTTTCCTCATATCCCTTAATTCCCATACTATGCAAAAATCTATCCAACCTTGTCTTAAATATAGTTACTGAGGTAGCTCCCACTGCTTCAGTGGACAGAGAGTTCCACAGATTCAACACTCTCTGGGAAAAGCAGTTCCTCCTCATCTCCATCTGAAATTTACTCCCCCGAATCTTGAAGCTATGTCCCCTAGTTCTAGTCTCACCTACCAGTGGAAACAACTTTCCTGCCTCCATCTTATCTATCACTTTCATACTTTATATGTTTCTATAAGATCTCCTTTCATCCTTTTGAATTCCAGCGAGCATGGTCCCAGGTGACTCGACCTCTCCTCATAGTCTAACCCCCTCATCTCTGGAATCAACCTGGTGAACCTCCTCTGCACTGCCTCCAAAGCCAGTATCACCTTCCTCAAGTAAGGAGACCAGAACTGCACACAGTACTCCAGGACCCTGTATATTTGCAGTATAACCTCCCCGCTCTTAAATTCAATCCCTCACCAACTCAGTATAAAATCACAAGGGCGCTTGGTCTTATTCCCTGGAATGGGGTCAAAAGGACATATGTTTAAGGGAAGAGGGAGCTTCAGGGCAACTCTTTTAGAGAGGGGTATGTTCAGTATATGGAATAAGCTGCCAGAGGATAACTCATGGAAAGAGATGATGAAGCGTATCAATAAGACTTTTAAGAAACAGTAGTGAGGGTTGTTGTCTTTCTTAAAACTGAATTATCAGAAAGAATTTAAATACCTAATGAGTGTGTCCCCTCAGAATCATTCAGAGCGTTTCCCAACCAGAAACCCTGGAAATGTGGAAAATACAACAAAGACAGTGTCATGCAAAAGTCTGGGCACCCCGGTCAAAATTTCTGTTACTGTGAGTAGCTAAGCGAGTAAAAGATGACCTGATTTCCAAAAGGCATAAAAAGTTAAAGATGACACATTTCTTTAATATTTTAAGCAAGATTACTTTTTTATTTCCATCTTTTGCAGTTTCAAAATAACAAAAAAGGAAAAGGGCCCAAAGCAAAAGTTTGGGCACCCTGCATGGTCAGTACTTAGTAACACCCCCTTTGGTAAGTATCACAGCTTGTAAACGCTTTTTGTAGCCAGCTAAGAGTCTTTCAATTCTTGTTTTGGGGATTTTCGCCCATTCTTCTTCGCAAAAGGCTTCTAGTTCTGTGAGATTCTTGGGCCGTCTTGCATGCACTGCTCTTTTGAGGTCTATCCACAGATTTTGGATGATGTTTAGGTCAGGGGACTGTGAGGGCCATGGCAAAACCTTCAGCTTGCGCCTCTTGAAGTAGTCCATTGTGGATTTTGAGGTGTGTTTAGGATCATTATCCTGTTGTAGAAGCCATCCTCTTTTCATCTTCAGCTTTTTTACAGGCAGTGTGATGTTTGCTTCCAGAATTTGCTGGTATTTAATTGAATTCATTCTTCCCTCTACCAGTGAAATGTTCCCTGTGCCACTGGCTGCAACACAAGCCCAAAGCATGATCGATCCACTCCCGTGCTTAACAGTTGAAGAGGTGTTCTTTAATTGCAAAACCAAGTAGTGGAAATTAACAAAGCTCCCAAACATGTAGAACTAACCACGGATAATACAAAATAAAAAAAAACTGGAAAAAAAATGAAAAAGAGAAAAAAACAAAACAAAAAAAACCCATCCCCAAAGAAAAACAAAATTAATCAACTAACCTAAAAGACTTGGGCAAAACTAACAACTTAAAAATGGAAAAGAAGAAAACCTTAGTGTCGACAACTCCAATCCCCTCCAACTGCCCGAGTGATCTTTCTTTCTGAGTTTCCAGTAGAGGTCCATTCATGTGTTCCATGGGATTCAGATTATGAGAACACTCAGTCCTCTTTTATTGTCATTTAGAAATGCATACATGCATTAAGAAATGATACAATGTTTCTCCGGAGCGATATCACAGAAAACAGGACAAACCAAAGACTAACACTGACAGAACCACATAATTATAACATATAGTTACAGCAGTGCAAAGCAATACCATAATTTGATGAAGAACAAACCATGGGCATGGTAAATAAAGTCTCAAAAGTCCCCAAGTCGATCGACTCCCGAGTCCCCGATAGCAGGTGGCAAAAGGGAGAAACTCCCTGCCATAAACCTCCAGGCACCGTCAACTCACCAATGCCTTGGAAGCAGCTGACCCCAGCCGACACTGCGTCCGTCCATCCGAAAACTTCAAGCCTCCGACCAGCCTCTCCGATACAGCCTCCCGAGCGCCTTCGACCTCGCTCCAGCCGCTGAAATACGCAAAGCCGAGGATTTCGGGGCCTGCTGCTCCAGCGATTCCGGTTACCACACAGTATCAGTGGCAGTGAAGCGGGCATTTCAGAAGTTTTCCAGATGTTCTTCCGTACTCTCACGTCCGTCTCCATCAAATCAGAATTGTGCACGGTCCCCTACTTGACAGATTAGAGATATCATTCACCGGAGAGGCCGTGCGCGCTGCGTCACGCCGCCATCCTCTCCTCCATTTCACATAGCAATTGTACATCCATTGTTCCACACTTAGTCTCAGCTGCCCAGAAGCCCTGGGAGAAGGCCGCTATCCCTGGCCCCATGACCAGATGCTGAAGGCAGTAGCAGACACTATCTCCTCGGCCATTAACAATAGTTACCCCCTCTGTCAACCCAGAGAACCCAAAACCTTTGTCAAAGCTGGAGACCAACCGGATCCTCAGCCCACATCACTGGCAGGCTTGCTCGCTACTGGCAACTGAAAATCAATCTTGGCAAGCAATTAAAGTTCCTGGACTTCATCACATCATCAGCCCTGAGGCCTGATATGGTCATTCTGACAGAAACCTCGAAGCAAGTGGTCATGGTAGAACTGATAGTGCTTTGGGAAGACCGGATTGAGGAGGTGTTTGAATGTAAGAAAGCCAAGTACCTGGAGCTGGTAGTGCAGTGCCAGAGACAGGGGTGGAGGGCACGATGCGAGCCTACAGAGGTCAAGTGTCCAATCACAAACAAGAGAAATTCTGCAGTTGCTGGAAATCTAAGCAACACACACAAAATGCTGGAGGAACTCAGCAGGTCAGGCAGCATCTATGGAAAAGAGTACAGTTGACGATTCGGGCTGAGACCTTTCATCAGAAGAGGTCTAGGCCTGAAACACTGACTGTATTCGTTTCCATAGATGCTGCCTGGCCTGCTGCTTTCCTCCAGCATTTTGTGTGTGTTGAGAAGTGGGGTGTAGAGGTTTTCCTGGCTGTTCGCTATGCAGAACCTACTCTCTCCTTGACATGATGGGGGCTGCAGAGAAACCAGCCATCATAGACACTGTTCAGTGAGCCTCCAGATGGCTATGGGTATAGAGGTGTGTCCGATGGACCGGTGCTGCTGGGACACAAGACAGGGCCTGCTCAATCCTGACTGGACCTCCTGGGCAAGAGTGTCAGATATTGAAAGACCCGAAACACCCGATGACCCCAGGTTACCTCACTGATAATGTGTCCAACCCATGCTAGGATGTACCTCAGCATCATCGAAACCACCTCCCATATTCAATCATTCCCTCCATACAGTTGATCCAAAAGCTTCTCGGTATTATTTGACCGTGAATGGCTCCACCACAGGCGGGTAACAAGCTGACTTGCATGGTAGTTAAAGCAACACACGAAAAAGTTGCTGGTGAACGCAGCAGGCCAGGCGTCATCTCTAGGAAGAGGTACAGTCGACGTTTCGGGCCGAGACCCTTCCGAAACGTCGACTGTACCTCTTCCTAGAGATGCTGCCTGGCCTGCTGCGTTCACCAGCAACTGTTAACTGTGTCGCTTGAAACTCCAGCATCTGCCGATTTCCTCGTGTTTGCGTGGTAGCTGCACTGCCTAGGCCGTCAGTTGTGAGTCAGATGAACAAACTTGTGGAGAAAACTCCGATAAAAGTTTCTGCATTCGCAGATATATTCAGCAGCTAAAGACTTGCCCTAGTTTCACGCCGCAAATCTGAGTTACCTGATTATCAAGAAACAGCATTATTTCTTCAGCTCGCACGGATAAAATAGCTCAGGGTTTTATAATAGGTACAATGCTTCTAGCAGTTTTTTTTTAAATAAGTGATGATCCCCCTGTCAAACGCCATCTATGTCAGTGGTGTTGATAGTAACCTTGTCTGCTAATAGAGATGATGATATCCCTCTTGCTGACAATCACTTGCATATGCCCCAAGCAAAAATCTCCAGACTGGACCCGGAGGAGCAGATCTCCAGAGATAGATATACACTTGTCTCACAAACAGGATAAACCTTTGAGAACTGACATCCACTCCAGCTCTGGAACTCCTAATTACACTTCTCATCGTGTTGTCTCCATCGGTGTCGAGCATCAGGCTGTACCAAGCATAATTCAGGCAGAATTAAGAAACTCATTATTTTGCTAATCAGGCAGGGGATGTTGACATCACTGACAAGGACATTGTTCACTGCTTCCCTCCCAATTGCCCAAGAGAAGATGGCAATGAGGCATGGGAGCAGAATTAGATCATTCAGCCTATCGTCTGCCCTGCCAATCCATTATGGCTGATTTATTATCCTTCTGCACCCCCTTCCCCTGCCTTCTCCTCATGACCTTTGATGACTTTACCTACTGTCTGTTACGCTACTGGCATTTTGTACAGCAATGAAGGTCCTCCATCTCTGGCGGGTGTTCAGAGCTTCCTTCACCCTGTCAGTAACCTCCTCTCGGTTTTCACTACTGTAGGTCATGCAAGACCTGAAGGGAGATTCGGGAATACCATCGCACTCAGATGTAGAAGGATTCTTCATTGCTGTTTCCATAACCATTTTGTTTTTACCAGTCAGGGTTGTTAGCCCTGGGCTGACCCCCCGAACCTGGAGGACCAGTGGCCCACTCTTAGTCCGGCCTCTATCCTTTGACCTGTTTGGCATGGGTAACCTGACCAAGAGACAAAGCATAAAGCCCTGACTCCAGCCAACATAGTTCTCCTGCTCATTGAGGCACACAAGCCTCCAAATCCAACGACAATGTTGTGGTCCTCTTGGAGATTTGATGCCCTTACTGTTCAAGAACTGATCAACTTCCACAAAATGTTGGAGGAACTCTTCAGGTCAGACATCTATGGAGAGAAATAAAGAGCTTACATTTCAATCCTCTCTATAGACGCTTCCTGATCTGCTGAGTTCCTCCAGCATTTTGTGTGTGTTGTTCTGGATTTCCACAATTTCTTGTGTATATCTATAAATCTCCACCTTACATGTACCCAATGTCTTGGCCTCCACAGCCATCATGACAATGAATTCCTCCTCATAACGAAATGAAGAATAAAGAAATTCTTCCTCATCTCTGTTCTAATGGGACGTCCTTCTATTCCGAAGCTATACTCTCTGGTCTTAGACATCTCCACTACAGGAAAAATACTCTCAAAATCCACTCTTTCTAAGCCTTTCAATAGTCATTCTTTTAAGCTTTAGCACATACAGGCTCAGGCCCATCAAATACGCCTCATACATTAACACTTTCATTCCTGGGAGCCGTCCAACGAATGTCTTTTTTTTTCAAGGTGGCTGGGGTTCTATCGGAGTCCTTGATCTTCAGCTGCAGCTCAAACCATGGTTCTTCACAGGTGGTGGCTTCTCGCTCTTGGAACTCGCCAAGCGGCTTTGTGTTCAATATCTCGAGGAGCAGCCTGCAGGACATGTGCCTTCGGGGTGCGGCCCTATGGATGACCGACTGAAGCCTCGCAGGAGATTGAAACATTGCAACAGCAGGCGGTGTATGCTCCTGTCGAAAGAAGACAAGCTGCACTCGAGCGACATCTCTCTCTCTCTCGATACTGAGTGAGAGTCTGCTGGTCCTCAAGTTGGTGGAGTTGAGACAAACAACGTGGCAGTTTGTAACATCAAACAGCGAGCTGCTGGTCTCCCCTCCTGCTGTGGCAGGAGCGATATCTCTCTCATCCTCACTAGTGAGAGTGAGAGCCTGTCTGAGGTGTCGATGGGTTGGGATGGAGACAGTAGTTTTTGATGGACTCTTGATCGTGGTGTCTGGGGGCTTGCATGGCAGGTGGGTGGGGGGGTGTGGCATTGATACTTCTGCCAGAGAAAGTCGGGGGAGGGTTGAAGCTTTTACTGCTGCTTGGGAGAAGAAGGGGTGAGGTGGGGGGCCTTTGGGGTTCTGATGTTTTCTGTCATTCATTCTTCAGGGTTTTTTCTGTTTCGTAGATGTCTGTGAAGAGTAAGAATTTCAGGTTGTATATTGTATACATTCTGTGATATTAAATTGAACCATGGAAACAGCGACTGTCTTTGGGGGGCAGTATCCCACAGTGCTGCTCTGTAGGGACATCCCAGATTATGATCCATCAACAGTGATTTGACAGTGACATAATTCCAAGACAGGACAGTGTGGGACTCGAAGGGGACGATGGAAGTAATGCTCCCTTTCTCCTTCCAAGCAGCAGAGATTATGGCTGTACGAGGTGTTGTCAAGGATGGTTTTGGATGTTGTGATCTATTATATGGGTCAACGCACTGATAGTGAATGTTCAGGTACGTCTTTGAAGAGCCAATTAAGCAGACTGTTTTGTTCTTATGCTTCTAAACCACCTATACAAGCAAATGCTTAGCATTCCTCAGACCCTTGGCCTTATTTTGTGCTAGTGGAAGGCCTAGATAGAATGAGCATGGAGAAGCTGTTTTTAATAGTGATGGAGTCCAGGACCAGAGGGCCAGCCAGTGGTGTAGTGGCATCGGCACTGGACTTTGAACTCCCGGGTTCGAATCCAGCTGGCTCCTAGCAACCCGTCCTCGTTAGAGAGAACATTGCCACCCAATGCGCCACAAAGCACAGAAAGGAAAGACAACTGGGACCAGGGGGCACAGCCTCAGAATACAAGGGTGTCCTTTTCAAACAGGGATGAGGAGGAGTTTCTTTAACCAGAGGGTAATGAATGTGTGGAACTCATTTCCATAAACAGCTGAGAATGGGTATATTTAAAGCAGAGGTTGATAGGTCCTTGATTAACAAGGGCATCAAAGGTTACGGGAAGGAGGCCGAAGAATGGGGTTGAGAGGGATAATAAATCAGCCATGATAGAACAGTGGAGCAGGATCAGTGGGCCAAATGGCCTACTTCTGCTCCTACACCTTATGGTCTTTGGAACAGTTCTTGATTATCCTGTTAATTGCTGGACAAACAATCTCAGAGGCCGTAGGTACATACTGGAATTGGTTTATTACTGTCATATGTACTGAGGCACAGTGAAAATCTTGTCTTGCATGGTGTTCATACAGATCAGATGACTACACAGTGCATTGACATAGAACAAGGCAAAACAGTAACTGTGTAAAACAGAGATGGAGATACGTCTCTACCAAAGGAGGTGAAAGGCATTTCTTCCCTCTGCTAGCCTGCAGGTCACTCTTGGACAAGGGGTAGCACCCGTTTGCCCCCTCCCCGATCAGAGTCTCGTGAAGCCACAGGAGCAGGTGGCGGATGGTCATATGAGCACCTGGTGCATATCACAAGTCCTGGGTACGCGACCACTGATGCCAGGCAGACAATCTCTGAAGAGTATTGATAATGGCCGGGGTCACCCGTCTTGTGAAGACACTGCCCGGAAGAAGGCAACGGCAAACCACTTCTGCAGAGAAAAAGTTGCCAAGAACAATCATGGTCGTGGAAAGACCATGATCAGCCACGTCATACAACACAGCACATAATGATGATGTCATACGACACAGCATATAATGGTGATGTCATACGACACGAACATAATGATGATGATGACTCATTCTGCCATTCTGTACAAATACTTTAAGCAAACTTTTCTTTAACATTTATTGAGACAAGGAAAGAAGCCTTTCAACGGAACTCATCATGCCAACCAAGTTGCCTACTTGAACTTGTTCATCTGCCTGTGTTTGGTCCATTTCCCTCTAAACCTTTTCCGCCATGTACCCGTCTTTTAAGCATTATAATTATACCCACCTCCACCATCTCATGTCGTAGAAGACGGGACGTAATGAACAAACGAGCTGCTGAGAAAGTGCCTTGCAGGTAAATAATGAAGTCCAAGATCAGAACAGGGCAGATTGCGAGGTCAGGAGTCCATTGATATTCACTTGCCAAGCTCTATTTTGACAATTTTTAAAAACATATTGCCTCGGCCGTACAGGAGGAGAGATGTGAACTTAGAAGCTGGTTTGCCTTCTCTCATGCATGTAACGGAAAATTACGTGATTTTGTGGGGTGTTTTGGCATCTTATTAACAAAGGACATCAATATTACCAGGGTTGCTGTTTTATTTCCTTTGTTCTTCCTTTTGAGAAAGAACAAAGACTCAGTTTCCTTTCCAATTTGCATATTGCCACACATCTCAAGCGTCAATCAAATGGCCCGTAAAATCCCCAAGCAGCCCATCGAATAAACTGTCGGAATTCATGCTCCAATGCATAAATGCAGATTGATGAGTTGTTGAATTAGCCGTGAGTATGTCGTACTTGAACCTTCTGAGGAGCGTCTCAAAGCAGCTCACATAAATGCCTTTACAAAACGCAGTCACGGATATTACTCTAGGCTGTAACGGCAGACAATTAGTCCTTGGGATGATCCCTGAAACAGCTTTGACATAAGTGACCAATTAATTTACACTTCGGGAATGGAGGGCATTAAAATTATCTTCCCCCCTTTCTCCGACACACACACACACATATACCTGATCCCCTCAGCAATAAATATAACTTAGTACTTAACTTTACTTTATTGTCGCCAAACAATTAGTACGAGAACGTACAATCATCACAGCGATGTTTGAATCTGCACTTCGCACTCCCTAGATTACAAACATTAGATATTAAAAATAATTAAAATTAGTAAATATTAAAAATTTAAATTATAAATCATAAATAGAAAATAGAAAAATGGGAAGTAAGGTCGTGCAAAAAAAACCGAGAGGCAGGTCCGGGTATTTGGAGGGTACGGCCCAGATCCGGGTCAGGATCCGTTCAGCAGTCTTATCACAGTTGGAAAGAAGCTGTTCCCAAATCTGGCCTGTTGCCAGATTAGATATGTTGAACCGCGAAAGAAAAAGGGTACTAATTTAACACACAGAAAATGCTGGAGGAACTCAGCAGGCCAGGCGACATCTATGGAACAGAGTAAACAGTTGACGTTTTGTGCCGAGACCCTTTATCAGGACTGGAAAGGACGGGGGGAAGGTGTCAGAGTAAGAAGGTGGGGGGAGGGGAGGAAGAAGTACAAGGTGGCAGGTGACAGGTGAAACCGGGAGAGGGGAAAGGGTGGAAGTAAAGAGCTGGGGAATTGATTGGTGAACGAAAGAAAGGGCTGGGGAAAGGGGAATCTGATAGGAGAAGACAGAGACCATTGAAGAAAGGGAAGAGGGAGAAGCACCAGAGGGAGGTGATGGGCAGGTAAGGAGATGAGATGAGAGAGGAAAACAGAAATGAGGAATGGTGAAGGAGAGGATGGGGAGGTAATTGCCAGAAGTTCCAAAAATCAATGTTCATGCCATCAGGTTAGACCATAAGAACATAAGATATAGGAGCAGAAGTAGACTATTCGACTCATCGAGTCTGCTCTGCCATTCAATCATGGGCTGATCCACTTCATCCAGTCATCCCCACTCCCCTGCTTTCACTCCATTCCCTTTGATGCCCTGGCTAATCAAGAACCTATCTCTCTCTGCCTTAAATACACCCAATGACTTGGCCTCCACAGCCACTCATGGCAACAAATTTCACAGATTCACCCTCTGACTAAAGTAATTTCTCCACTTCTCAGTTCTAAAAGGACGTCCTTCAATCTTGAAGTTGTGCCCTCTTGTCCTAGGTTGGAGGCTACCCAGACAGAATATAAAGTGTTGCTCCTCCAACCTGAGTGTGGCCTCATCACGGCAGGAGACGAGGCCGTGGACTGACACGTCGGAATGGGAAGTAGAATTGAAACGGGTGGCCAGCACCCACTCTTTGTGGCAGATGGAGCGAAGATGCTCAACAAGGTGGTCTTTCAATCTAGGTCGGGTCTCTCCAATAGACAGGAGGCCACACTGGTAGCACTGGATACAGTAGATGACCCCAACAGATTTGCAGGTAAGTGTCACCTCACCTGGAAGGACTGTTTGGGGCCCTGAACGGCAGTGAGGCAGGAGGTATAGGGGCTGGTGTGGGTAGTGAGGGAGGGGGTGTAGTGGAAGTTGAGGGCAGTGAGGAAGGAGGTGTGTCTTTATAGAAGAGTACAACTCAGCTCAGGCCCTTCAGCCAATGATGTTGCTTACTCCAGGGTTACTCTAACCCCACCCTTTGGCAAAGGCCAACATTTGCCTTTAATCCATCTGCCTTTTGAGTCTCAAAATTCCTTTTTTTTTTAAAGAGATACAGCATGGTAACAGGCTCTTCCAGCACAACAAGCCCATGGTGCCCAATTACACCAGGTAACCATTCCACCTACCAACCCGTACATCTTTGGAATGCAGGAGGAAACGGGAACAGCAGGAGAAAACCTAGGCGATCACGGGGAGAACGTACAAACTCCTTACAGACACCAGAATTGCTGGCAAAGTAGTAGCATTGCACTAACTACTAAACTACAATTTTGTTTCTGTGAGGAATGCGGTGTGTTACCGTACTGTGCAAAATTCTTAGGCACATATGTATAGCACATATGTATAGCTAGGGTGCATAGCACTGTAGTAATTTGATCGACACGTTTCAGTGCAGAACTTGCTCTGTGGTTGTAGCCTGCAGTCAACGATACAACCCTGAACTAAGAGACTCGGTGGCTGTGGTTGAGGTTGTGGACTCACTTTCGGGGATTCTGCGGTTTGATGTTTAATGTCCTGTGTGAAACCTCTTTTTATTGGGCGTCTCTGGAAGTGCTGCTCGTTAGCCCCTCGCTAACAGCCACAGGAATCTACCTTTCTCAGGCTTCGTACTTCCGGAGAGTATACGACTTTGGTCCTGCCAAATCCCTGAGGTTGGGATGTCTCGCCCAACCAAACCCTGGTTTGTGTGAATGCCGTGTGATTCACTGCCCCTGGCAATCGCCCGTCAGCAAGAAATAACAGATTGTACACTGCATACAATTATAAAGAAGTATATTTGGGAATGCTAACTTAAGCAAAGAAAAAAATTAAAGGAAAGAAAGAAAAAAACAAAAAGGGCCCATTATTCTTAAACAGTCAAATGTACATTTAAGTTGGAGCTCATCTTGAACTTCTGTATCACTCACATGCTGGACCCTCAGCCTGAGTGAAAGCACACACCACCTTCCAAACATCACTCAAAATCCATCTCGAACAAATGGCTCCCCCACTGGAGCATTGGTCCATCTTCCTCGAAGCCATTCATCTGCACAAAGCACCTTGTGCAACAGGGACGGCATCCTCAGCCATCTTCCATCCTGTCTTCTCCCAGCTCCCGCAAAAATAAAACCTCAACCCACGCCAGTATCCCTCACAAAACTTCTCCACCTGGCATTCTTCAGAACCTTCTCCCCACTCCACCATCCTGACTGGCTGACACCACATTCCTAGGTTGAACAACAAAGCCCCCTATCTCAGCTCAAACCCAAACAGGCAGAAAGCAGAACAGACTGCTTTTACAGGAGTGCTAAAATGAAGTACCTACAGCACAGCAGTAAGAATCTTAACCAGGGTGTTACATGTGTTTTACTTGTTTGTTGTTTGCATAATTTGTTCTTCTTTTTCACACATTGATGGTCTTGTTGTGCGGGGATTTTCTTTTACTGGGTTCTATAGCGTTTTTTTTTGGGCTGCCTCCAAAAAGACAAATTTCAAGGTTGTATGCAGTATACAGACTTCGATAGTAAATGTACTCTGAACTTTGTTCTACCTCACTGCACTGTGTAATGATCTGATCTGTATGAACAGTATGCAAGGCAAACTTTTCACTCCATCTCGAGTCACGCGACAATAATAAACTGACTCCAGTTCTGAATGGCAGCTCAATGTTCCAGGGTTTAGATATGTTAGATTTGAAGTGGTCTGTGTAGAAGAGTGGGGGGAGGGGTTGCACTACTGATTGTCATGGCTGGACTACGAGAAGACTGAGGGAATCATCCAGTGAGGCCATGCATTGGGGTGGTACGGTAGTGTAGTGGTTAGCGCAACGGTTTACAGTACCAGCGACCCGGGTTCAATTCCCACCACTGCCTGTAAGAAGTTTCTACTTTTTCCCCATAATTACCTGGATTTCCTCCAGGTGCTCTGGTTTCCTCCCACAGTCCAAAGACTTACCAGTTGGTAGATTAATTGGTCATTGTAAATCATCCCGTGATTAGGCTAGGGTTAATTGCGGGTTGATGGGTGGCATGCATCGAAGTCTGAAAGGACCTACTCCATGTGGTATCTCAAGTAAATAAAATATTAGTGGAACTCAGAAATACAAAAAGATATAGTCCCTCTGATGGAGTTATTGGCTCCCACTAGCCAGTGGGAGCTAAAGGAACAGTTCTGGTGACAGATCATGGAAATGATCTGCCTGAAGAACTGTTCCTTTAGCTACAAAAGGTAGTGGATACGGCCCAGTCCATTGCGGGTAAAGCCCTCCTCACCGTTGAGCACATCTACATGAAACACTGTCCCAGGAAAACAGCATCCATCATCAGGGACCCCCACCGCCCAGGTCATGCTCTCTTTTTGCTGCTGCCATCAGGAAGGTGGTACAAGACTCAGGACTCACACCACCAGGTTCAGGAACAGTTACTACCCCACAACCATCAGGCTCTTGAACCAAAGTGGATAACTTCACTCAACTTCACTTGCCCAGCATTGAAATGTTCCCACAATCTATGAAGTCCCTTTCAAGGCCCCTTCATCTCGCGTTCTCAGTATTTAATGCTTATTTATTTATTACTTTTATTTTTTTTTATTTGCTGGTTTGTTGTCTTTTGCACACTGGTTGAAAGCCCAAGTTGGGCGGTCTTTCATTGATTCTGTTATGGTTACTATTCTATAGATTTATTGAGCATGCCTGCAAAAAAAATGAATCTCACGGTTATATATGGTGATATATATGCATTTTCATAATGAATTTACTTTGAACTTTGAACATGTAGAAATAACAGGGTCAGTGAGTGACTAACGTCCCCAGTATTGACACAACTGTCTAGCTCCCTGACAGCAGAAATGCAAGTGAACAGGACAGTGAGGAAAGAATACAGAATGTTTTCCATTCGGGAATTAAATATTAAAGTCAGGAAGTCTTGCTGCATCTATATAAAACTTTGGCTTGGCCACATTTGGAGAACTGTGCACAGTTCTGATCACTGCATTGTAGGAAGGACATGGAGGCGTTGGAAAGGGTACAGAAGAGATTCACTGGGATGGGTGCGATGCATTAACTATAAGGATTGCTTTCTCTGCAGCATCAGAAGCTGAAGCTCTGCCCTGCTGTGAAAGGAGGAGAGTTGGGCATGGGGGTAGCAACCCCATCCCATAAAAAAAACCCAGAGCCACAGAAATGCCAGCGGAAGCTTCAAAGATCTCACCTCTGGGAGGGGAAGGATCTTCAAAGATGGGCTACACCTGGGAACAACTTGAAAGACTGGCCCAGGACAGAGGACTCTGGAGAGTTGCTGTTGGCAGCCTATGGGCTTAGGAGAAGATCAGGACATAGAACAAAGAATGTAGCAGAGTACAAGCACAGGATCAGGCCCTTCAGCCCACAATGTTGTGCTGACTAACTAAAGAGCAAATCAAAAACATCCAAACAGTAATCCCTCCTATCTACACAATGTCCATATCCCTCTATAGAAACATAGAAATATAGAAAACCTAAAGCACAATACAGGCCCTTCAGCCCACAAAGCTGTGCTGAACATGTCCTTACCTTAGAAATTACTAGGCTTACCCATAGCCCTCTATTTTTCTAAGCTCCATGTACCTATCCAAAAGTCTCTTAAAGGACCCTATTGTTGCCGACAGCCCATTCCACGCACTCACCACTCTCTGTGTAAAAAACTTACCCCTGACATCTCCTCTGTACCTACTCCCCAGCACATTAAACCCGTGTCCTCTTGTGGCAACCATTTCAGCCCTGGGAAAAAGCCTCTGACTGTCTTCCCTACATTCATGTGCCTAACCAAATGACTCTTAAAAGCCTCTAATTTATTTGCCTCTACCACCATACCAGGCAGTGCATTACAGGCATCCACCACTCTCTGAGTAAAAACTTACCCCTCACATCTCCTTTAAACCTACCCTTCTCACCTTCAAAGCCTGCCCTCTGGCATTAGAATCTCAAGCCTGGGAAACAGATGCTCCCTGCCTACTCTATGAATGCCTCTCATAATCTTACAAACCTCTATCAGATCTCCCCTCAGCCTCTACTGCACCAGAGAAAACAACCCAAATTTATCCAGCCTCTCATGATAGCACATGCCCTCTAAACCAGGGAGCATCCTGGTAAACCTCTTCTGCATCCTCTCCAAAGCCTCAACATCCTTTCTGTAGTGGGGTGACCACAGCTGTATGCAATACTCCAGATTTGGCCTAACCAGAGTTTTATGAAGTTGCAGCATAACCTCTTGACTTTTGAACTCAATGCCTCGACTCATAAAAGTGAGCATTCCATAGGCCTTCTTAACTACCTCATCGACCTGTGTAGGCATATTCAAGGAGCTATGAACTTGGATCCCAAGATCTCTCTGCCCAGCAACACTGTTAAAGATCTTGATCTTAACAGTGTACAAACTCCTTGCATTTGGCCTACCGAGGTACAACACCTCACATTTATCTGGGTGTAGGTGAGTAGCAAGCAGATAAAAATATATAAAATCATGAAAACCAAAGATAGAATAGCTCATCAGTCTTTCTCCCAGAGCAGAAATATCAAATACTAGAGAGCACAGGTTTAAGGTGAGAGAGAGAAAGTTTAAAGGAATTTTATGAGGCAACTTCTTTTACTCAGCGGGGTCCACGTGCCTGGAATGTGCTACCAGGGATGGTGGTAGAAGCAGGGACGATAAGAGTGTTTATTTTGTATTTAGGCTCAAACATGAACAGGCAAGGAACAGAGAGATACAGATCATGTACAGGCCAGGGGGATTTGCTTACACAAGCATCAGGGTCAGCACAGGCAGCTCCTCAGATGAATTGTGCCTCTTTGAACGTTTGACAGCCTGTCATGATTCACCCTGTCCAATGTGAAACGATTTCAGAGTCAGACGATCAGCAGATGGTGGAATTCCTGTGCAGCCCTTCCTTTGGAGAATTGTTCAGTGTTGCCTCAGAGGTTCCCATTGTTGGTCGCTCTCCAAACCCACCCCTCTGAGGGCATGCCCAACTCTGATTGCTCAGGCCCTGAAACCCCCACCCTCCCACATTCAGGTACCTCCTTCCACCCCACCCCACCATTGAGAACAACTCCCTACCCAATCACTTGGGACACCAGGCCATAAAACCTTAAGCCATGATGCCAAGCAACCCACAGTTCATCTCCATAGGCCCAATCCACTACCACCCAACACAGGTCCCAGTCTCTCAACTTCAGTGCACCACCGCTCTAAGCCCTGAATCCTCAATCCCAGTACCATTGATTCCCACACATATTGCATGTTGAGCATCCATTCAAAGAGGTCATTGACGCTCCAGGCAAGAACCCAACAGCACACATCAATTGGCAAGAGTCAAGTTTAGCCTGTTACGCCACTGGCATTTAGGGCAGCGATGAAGGTCCTCGATCTCTTGCGGTGCTTAGGCCTTCCTTCCCATGTCACTAGCTCAGTATTCACTACTGTCAGTTGTGCAAGTCCCGGGTGGAGACTCAGGAATACCCTCGCACTCAGATGTAGAAGGATTCTCCGTTGCCATTTCCATAACAGTTTTATTGTTAGCCCTGAGCTGAACCCCCAAACCTGGAGGACTGGTGGGCCACTCTAAATCTGGCCTCTACTCTTTGACCTGTTTGGCATGGGTGACCCTACCAAGAGCCAAAGCATAAAGCCCTGACTCCAGCCTGCATAGCTCTCCAAGTCATTGAGGCACACAAGACTCCGAACCCTACGATAAGGTTGTGGTCCTCTTGGAGAAGAATCAAGTTTAGGGGATGGCTAAACAAGGAGGCATTGGTCCTCGCAACGGGCTCCTGCAGCAGGTAGTGCAGCTGACTCTAAGCTCCTGTGACCCGCACTTGGTTCTGTGTAAATGGAGATTTGTACATTCTCCCCGTGACAGTTAGGATTTCAGAATCAGGTTTATTACCATTGTTTTATCAGACATGAAATGTGTATTTTTGTAGCAGCAGTACAGCACAAAGACATAACGTTGCAATACATAATAGATTGCAGTGTGGTATGCCAGCTGCACAGCCGCTGAGCGACAAGACCTGCATCGCGCGGTGAAGGCGGCCCAGCGAATTGTCAGGATGGAGCTCCCGGGACTGGACACCATCTATTCCAGCAGACTCAGGAGGAAAGCAATCAGCATAACCAGAGACACCACACACCCCGGCCACTCCCTGTTTGACCCGCTGCCGTCCAGCAAAAGGTTCAGGACGCTAAAAGCCGGAACAAATAGACTGAGAAACAGCTTCTATCCCAGAGCTGTGGCCTCCATCACAGCACTCCCACAGAACAATGACTGAAACTGTGAGCACACACACACACACACACACAAGCACTCAAATACTTGCACTAACAGCACTTTGTGCATTACAAAAGTCCCACATCTCACGCAGATAGGAGAAGGAAGAAAACTCTCCCTGCCATGCCCAACCACAGTCTGACTCTGAGTCGTCCGAAAACTTCGAGCCTCCGACCAGCCCTCCGACACCGAGCACCGAGCACCATCTCTGCCGAGCGCTTCGACCCCAGCCCCGGCCGCCAGCAGCAGGCAAAGCCGAAGATTTGGGACCTTCCCTCCAGAGATTCTCGATCGCACAGTAGCAGTGGCAAGGAACCGGGCATTTCAGAAGTTTCTCCAGATTTTCCTCTGTGCTTCTCACGGCTGTCTCCATCAAATCAGAATTGTGCACGGTACCCTATTTAACAAAATACGATATCATTTCACCAGAGAGGCTGCGCGTGCTGCGTCGCACCGCCATCTTCTCCGCCCCCCTCAAGGAGATATTGGTTAACTGGTCATTGTAAGTTGTCCTATGATTAGGCTAGGGTTAAGTCGGGGGTTGCTGGGCGGTGTGGTTTGAAGGTCTGGAAGGGCCTATTCTGAGCTGTATCTCAATAAATAAATAAATATGCAACGGATAAATAATAATGAGGAATGATCCATGAACCATTCAGAAATCAAATGATAGAGGGGAAGAAGTTGTTCCTGAAACATTGAGTGTGTGTCTTCAGGCTCCTGTACCTCTTCAGTGATGGTAATAACAAGAAGAGGACATCTCCTGGATGGTGAGGGTTCTTCTGATGAATGCTGCCTCTTGGAGGTGTCCTCAATGGTGGGAAGAATTGTGCTCATGATGAAGTTGTCTGACTCTCTACAGCTCTCTGCAGCCTCTTGAGATGCTGTGCCTTGCAGCCTCTATACCAGCTTGTGATGTAGCCAGTCAGAATGCTCTCCTCTGTACACCTATAGAAATTTGATAGACTCAAAGTTCAACAACTCGAAGCTCAAAGTGCATCCGTTATTCAGGTAAGTATGCAGTGTACAACCTTCTCTCAGATAGCCATGAAATAAAGAAGAGCCATGGAATATGTTCAATGAAAAGCATCAGACTCCCTATGTATCCCCGAGCACCAAAAACACACTAATTGCATAAATAGTTAAAAAAAGAACAAAAAGCATAATATAAAAACCAAAGCACAAAAGTCATCGAAAGAGTCCAGGCATATTCACTTCAGCTCTGCTCTAGTTTAATCTAGCACTGTGTCGTTCCTGATCTGTGGCTGCCCCAATCAAACTGGGAGTGATCAGAAACCGGGAACACACCATAATGTAAATGACAGAGTCCAATCCATAACTGCTTCGATTAAGTTTCCCCCAGGACCTTGGACTCTGGTACCATCCTCAGACAACATGGAGGGAGAGGGAGACTATTTGAACACAGCAAACGAGCGGGAGAGAGAGGCCATTCGAGCAGAGGGACCCTGCGCCAGCAGCAGCGAGCAAGAAGTTTGTGGACAGCACTGAACACCCACTCACATTCTGCTCTTGCCTCGATGATTTCAATTTTCCTCAACACTCTAATCGGCAGGATCGGTGAGAGGTGGAGTCATGGGCTCACACCCTGTCTCCAGGCTTCTTGGCCTCAAGGCTGCACATCACCCTCAGAGACAGAAGAGCGCCCATTGGCTATGCTGCCATGAAGTTTGAGTAACAAGGTTATAGATGATGGATCTCTTAAATTTCATGGGTTCAATGTCCATTCAGAAATCAGATGGGAGAGGGGATGAAGCTGTTCCTGAATCGTTGAGTGTGTGCCTTCAGGCTCCTGTACCTCCTTCCTGATGGTAGCAATGAGAACAAGGCACAACCTGGGTGATGGGGGTCCTTAATGATGGAGGCCACCTTTTTGAGGCATTTCTCCGTGAAGATGTTCTGGATACAATGGAGGCTAGTGCCCATGATGGAGCTGGCTAAGTTTACAACTCTCTGCAGCTTACTTCAATCCTGAGTGGTAGCCCCCCTCCCTTACTAGATGGTGATGCAGTCAGTTAGAATGCTCTCGAGGGCACATCTTTAGAAAGTTGCGAGTGTTTTTGGTGACATACCAAATCTTTTCAAACTCCTAACAAAATATGGCCGTTGTCTTGCCTTCTTTATAGCTGCCATCAACATGTTGAGTCCAGGTAAGGTCCTCAGAGATCTTGCCACCCAGGAACTTGCAATTGTTCTCTCTCTCCACTTCTGATCCCCATATGAGGACAGCTTTGTGTTCCCTTGTCTTACCTTTACTGAAGTCCACAATCAGTTCTTTGGTCTTACTGACATTAAGTGCAAGATTGCTGCTGCGACACCACTCAACCAGTTGGAATATCTCGCTCCTGTACACCCTGTCATCTCCATCTGAGATTCTGCCAACAATGGTTGTATCATCAGCAAATTTATAGATGCCATTTGAGCTGTGCCCAGCCACACAATCGTGAGTGTAGAGAGAGTAGAGCAGTGGGCTAAGCACACACCTCTGAGGTCCGCCCGTGTCAATTGTCAGCGAGGTGGAGATGTCATTTCCAATCCAGCAGTATCCAAGACTCAGTGGTTTAAAAAAAAAATGAAGACTGTGTTTTTCCTGACTTTGTCCAGGCACTTCAAGTGAAAAATAAATCTCTCAAAAGGAATCAATATTAAAACCTAAAATAATTGTCTAATGGCTGGAAGCAGCTCACCTGTTCCAGTTGGTGGCTCCTCTCTGTGGTAGAACAATCATTCTCCTTGGATTAGCACGGATTCAATCACACCTGCCTGATTAAAGTAGGCAAATGCAAGGTTTAAGTGATTTTTCTCAACTTATTCAGCAGAAACCAATGAGCCTCTGATCAGACTTTAGCGTCAGAGTAATTAATTCACAGGAAGTGCTAGAAATCCAATTTTTCTTAAGTCCTACATCAGCTCTAGTAAAATCTGTGTTTAAAATATATAGTATTGAATCCTGTGATTTTAGTTACATTTTAGCCCAGCAATAAGTTGCTTCACAAATTATTTATCAGGTTAATAGCTCATTTCCAATATGATCACTGTGGATGGGTGGAAGGTCAGAATGGAGTCGATGGGCTGAAAAACTTCTTTGTTATTGCGACCACTCGAGTCGAGTATGATGTTCTCAAAAGAGGCTGCCTATTGGTGGGTCCGTAGGACTCTGCACAGGCTGATCTGCAACCAACGTCAAGTGGCAATCCCGGACTAAACTTGAATCAATGAAGGACGTTCGGCAGTTGTGGCAGGGGTCGAATGCTTTCACCCCGAATGACGTGGACTACAACAGGGCTTCACTTCCAGATGAGCTCAATGCCTTGTATGCTCACCCTGTCCATCAAAACATGGACGCACCATCACGAACTCCCACAGCCCCTAGTGATCCTGTGATTTCGGTCTCTGAGGCCAACATGCGAGCATCCCTCAGTAAGGTGAACCCACAAAACGCATCCTGTCCAGATGGGGGTACCGGGCCAAGTACAAAAGACCTGTGTTGATCAACTGGCTGGAGTCTTCACTGAGGTCTTTAACCCCTCGCGTCAGCAGTTTGAGGTACCCTCCTGCTTCAAGAAGGTTTCTCTTATATTGGTGCTAAGGAAAAGAACGTGGTAACCAGTCTCAATGACAATCGTCCAATAGCACTTACTGGATGTGATGAAGTATTTAGATTATGAGAACACTCAGTCCTCTTTTATTGTCATTTAGAAATGAATACATGCATTAAGAAATGATACAATGTTTCTCCGGAGTGATATCACAGAAAACAGGACAAACCAAAGACTAACACTGACAGAACCACATAATTATAACATATAGTTACAGCAGTGCAAAGCAATACCATAATTTGATGAAGAACAAACCATGGGCACGGTAAAAAAAAGTCTCAAAGTCCCGGAGTCGATTGTCTCCCGAGTCCCCGATAGCAGGCGGCAAAAGGGAGAAACTCCCTGCCATAAACCTCCAGGCACCGTCAACTTGCCGATGCCTTGGAAGCAGCCGACCACAGCCGACACTGAGTCCATCCGTCCGAAAACTTCGAGCTTCCAACCAGCCTCTCCGATACAGCCTCCCGAGCGCCATCCTCTGCCGAGCACCTTCGACCTCACCCCGGCCGCCGAAACAAGCAAAGCCGAGGATTCAGGGCCTTCTGCTCCGGAGATTCCGGTAACCACACAGTAGCAGCGGCAGCGAAGCGGGCATTTCAGAAGTTTTCCAGATGTTCCTCCGTACTCTCACGTCCGTCTCCGTCAAATCAGAATTGTGCACGGTCCCCTACTTGACAGATTACAGGTATCGATCACCGGAGAGGCCACGCGAGCTGCCGTCACACTGCTGTCTTCTCCTCCTTTTTGAGAGGTTGGTGATGAAACATATCAACTCCTGTCTGAGAAGCAACTTGGATCTGCTCCAATTTACCTACTGGCGCAACATGTCCACAGCAGGTCCATTGTCTCATTGGCTCTTCACTGAACCATGGAACATCTGGCCAGCAAAGATGCATACATCAGGACGCTCTTTGTTGTCAATAGCTCAGCATTCAATACTATCATCCACACAAAACTAAATAATAAGCTTCAAGACCTCGGCCTCCACACCTCCTTGTGCAATTGAAACCTCCATTTTCTCACTAGCAGACCCCAGTCCATTCGGACAAAGATAAAACAAAATAAAACTCACTGAAGTGAAAAGTGGTCGAGGTAGTCATAAACATGAGGAATTCTGCAAATGCTGGAAGTCCAAAGCAACACACACAAAGTGCTGGGGGATTTCAGCAGGCTAGGCAGCATCTATGGAAATGAATAAACAGTCAGCGTTTCGCGCCGAAACCCTTCCTCAGGACTCGTTGAACTTAAGGTGGTCATGCTGTTGCTAAAGATTCAAAAACCAAACATGATTAAAAGGAAGTAGCTGTTTTTGAACCTGTCAGTGTGGGATTTCAGGTGTCTGTATCCCAGGCTGATAGTAGCTCCAAGGAGCTGGCATGGCCTGGATGATGGGGATGTTTAATGATGGATGTTGCCTTCCTGAGGTAGCACCTCATGCTGATACCACAGATGATGTGCCTGTGATGTATAGGGTTGAATCCACTACCCACTGCAACATCTTACATCCCTGTATGTTCAAAAGTGCAGTCATAGAGTCATAGAAAAGTACAGCACAGAAACAGGCCCTTCGGCCCATCAAGTCTGTGCTGAACCATTTAAACTACCTACCACCATCTATCTGCACTGGGACCATAGCCCTCCCTATCCCTACCATCCATGTACCCATCCAAACTTCACTTAATTGAGGTTACATGCACCACTTACACTGACAACTTGTTCCACACTCTCACAGCCCTCTGAGTGAAGAAGCTTCCCCTTATGTTCCCCTTAAACCTTTCACCTTTCACCCTTAACACATGACCTCCAGTTTTAGCCCCATCCAACCTCAATGGAAAAAGTCTGCTTGCATTTACCTTATCTATACCCCTCATAATTCTGTATACCTCTATCACATCTTCTCTCAATCTTCTATGTTCCAAGAAATAAAGTCCTAACCTATTCAACCTTTCCATATACAGTAAGTCAGCTCCTGCAGTCCTGGCAACATCCTTGTAAATTTTCTCCGCACTCTTTCAACCTTATTTACATCTTTCCTGTAGGTGGGTGACTAAATCTGCACACAATACTCAAAATTAGACTCCAGCAATGCCTGATGAAACTTGTTTGATGTCATTTGTTTGATGTCATTCGTGCTATACACAAATGCTCCGGATGGCTCTTGACGTGTGTTGGCAACAGCACATGACGAACGTTGAGCTCTATAACAACCTACCAATGCTCGCCACCAAAATCGAGGCGAGAAGACTGCAACTAGTGGGGCACTGTCTACGCCACCCCGAGCTACCTGCCAGCCTAGTCATCATATGGGAGCCCAAGCACGGGAGGATGAACCCTGGGCTCCCTCCCAAGACTATGGTCAACACGCTCCTAGAAGACAGCGGCGCGGCTAATGTAGATGAACTGAACACAGTGATGAGGGAGAGGGAGAAGTGGAGAGTCCGTCATCGTGCCCGACGCCGGCCCCCTAGGCCTGAGTCGACGTAGTAGTAGTAGTGGTAGAGGACGGTTCCTATGGTGGGACTGTCCAACACCAGAGCACACGTCTTCAGGATAGAGGGGCGTCCTTTTAGAATGGAGATGAGGAGGAATTTCTTTAGCCAGAGAGTGGTGAATCTGTGAAATTTGTTGCAATAGACAGCTGTAGAGGCCAAATCTTTATACGTATTTAAGGCAGAGGTTGATAGGTTCTTGATTGGTCAGGGCATGAAGGGATACGGGGAGAAGGCAGGAGATTGGGGCTGAGAGAGAAAATGGATCACCCATGATGAAATGGTGGAGCAGACTCGATGGGCCAAATGGCCCAGTTCTGCTCCTATATTTTATGGTCTTAAGGTCTATTTCCAATACATGAGTGTAAAGGAGAACGAAATAATTGTTACTCCGGATCAGATGCAGCACAAAAAAAAGATAAAGAACACAATAACAAAAAATATAAACATAAGATAGCTTATATATGAGGTTTCAACCTTACTTACATATCTCCATGCAATGTTGGAAATGACACCAGAGTAAAGTTCAGCAAGTCATTGTCAAGTGGAGCAGGCAAGAGGGTCTGGAAAGCATTGTCCTTTTCCTATTTCTCACGTTTCTACATTGCCTGCATTTTCGGTCCGTTCCTCGCGAGTCACAGCTGAATTCAGCTTTGAGAAGAGCTGGTTTTAGATGGGAGTTAATTCAGTTATTTACCTAGTTATCTCCAAGCAACAAGCTTATTTGTTCAAATCCCACATGAAGGAATAGTTCTCATTGGGCTATCTTAGTTAAATGTTTTCAAATAAATAAGGCTACATTAAAGCCCCAGTCACTCTGCTGTTAAATCACCCGTGTCCCAAACCTAATCCAACCATTTCACATTATAATGTCTTATGAAGTACGCGTAAACCTTCTGGGAATCTCCCATAAACCCCCCTTCGTCAAACCTACTTGAAGAACCAGAGGACTCCAGTGCTTCCTCCCCTCAACGATTTGCTACGATCACGTCAGAAATGATCAGCTTTTACTGTGGAAAATGCACGTGAGTTTTTTTTTACTTGAGGGGTAATTGGGATGAAATGGAGAGATCAGCGAGATGAAGGCGCTTGGGATTACCCCACTGTTAAAAGCTTCGGTAATCTCAGGCTCGTGCAATGGGTTTGAATGCACTGGGCAGGCCCGCCGAACATTTCTCTGTTATCAGATCAGCCTTTAAATTTAAACTCTGCAACACTCAACTGAACTAATCAAGCGGACGATTGCTGAGACCGTATTTTGTGGAGCTGAAGCACAGAGCGTTGAGCAGAATTACTGACACAGCAGGACAGATGTACAAAGTGGAAAGCCAGTCGCTCTGGGATGTTTTCTTTATTTTTATTATCTATCTATTTATTTATTTATTATTGAGATACAGCAAGGGCCCTTCCAGCCCTTCGAGCCGCGCCGCCCTGCAACCCCCGATTTAACCCTGGCCTGATCACAGGACAATTTACAACGATCAATTAACCTACCAACCGGTACATCTTTGGACTGTGGGAGGAAACTGGAGCACCCAGAGGAAACCCACACGGTCACAGGGTGAACTTACAAACTCCTTACAGGCAGGAATTGAACCCGGGTCGCTGGTACTGTAGAGCGATGTGCTAACCACTAGGCTACCGCGACGACCCAGGGTCAGGAGTTCCCAACCTTTCTTATGCTATGGATCTATACAACTAAGGAAGGGGACCATGGACCTCGGACCTCTGACTTGGAGATATGGCGTGGAACAGGCCCCCCCCCAGCCCAGCGAGCTGCACCACCCAGCAACGCACCTACCAAACACTAGCCTAATTGCAGGGCTCGTCTGTCCTAGTGTGAAAAGTCGGCTCCGGCAGACTGGGCGGATGAGATCTACAGTGAGATCCGACAGCCAGGAAGGAGGAGAGCGAAGGGCATGGCAAGGCACAGAAGACATCACGGTCATCCACTGCAACTGAGGAAGACTTCAGCTGTGACGACTCCTCGTGCCGCTGGACCCAGACGTCTGAGGTCAAGGGAGTGGAATGGCTTCTCTGCCTTAAAAACTCTCCCACACAGGTTTCCTCTCACCATCAGGGTGACGCTATCACCACCCTATTTCTTCACTTGCTTTTCACTTTGGAGCCAAAGATTGAGAGACGTTACAACTTGGATCTCGACATCAGTAAGACTCATAAGGTTCGTCCATCGTCGTGGATGAAGACCTTGACACCATTAGTACTTTTTTACGAGGTCGAGTTGCTAGCTCGACACTCAGCCCGGCACGGATGGAAAGCGTGCCCGGGAGCGGACCCGACTGGATTCGAGCTCGGGAACCTTCACTCCGGAGTCCGGCGCTGATGTCACTGCGCCAACAGCCAGCTGATGGTGTCGAGACTAGCGCTTGATTTGGATTGAAGTGAGGGAGAGTTACGCAGCGTCAGCCTCACTCTCTCTTCCTAATTCCCATCTGGATCCAGTGGCAAGACAGAGTCAAGACGGCAGGAGATGGGACTAGGCGCAGTGGATGACCAGGACATCTCCTGTGTCTTGTCCTGCGCTACACGTTCCACGACACTTACAGAGACCGTCTTCTTGACCGTTGGACCTTCCATTGGTCTCAACTGCTCAGCCGCCGGAGTCTGTCTTCACATGCTGGGATAGACAACTCCCTATATCACCGAGGTTTTGAGACTCGTCGGCTACCCTCGCCTGGTTTAGCCGGCTTGTTGAAGCCGTCGCCCGGGGTGTGGTTGCTGTCACATGCAAACAGCTACGGGGAGCCACAGGTGAGAGCTGAGTGCCAGGTGGGGGCCAAAGGTGGACTAACTGCCTTAAAAAGGATGCAATACACTCCCCCACCAGAGGTGCTACCCCTCCCTGATGCCCCATACATCCCAAAAGTAAGACTCATAGAACCTAGTACTCTACAGAAAGAGACCCTTTGGGACACAACGTTGTGCCAAACCAGTTAAAAAGTAAATTAAAAAAAAGCAAAAGCTATCCTGCCCACAAATTACAGATTTCCAGCTCAAATAAGTCCCTCCGACCACTACCCTCTATATGCAACACCTTACCTTCTTTTTAAACGTGTCGCACCAGACAGTCAGCTATTCTTGTCTGGCGCGTGGTGTCAGGATACACAACACACAACACATGGTGCATAGCACACGTACAGTTACAATAGCAGAAAGACATGTCGTCAAAAAAGCAAATAATAAGGCCCATGTCCCTGAGTGTCATAGCCTGAAGATTGATGGAGCATAGGGTGTTGCCCTGGAGCCACGTTTCCGCAAGAACAAGCACATAGCAGTTCCTTATCACGTGCTAGTACGGCTGCAGATGAATGTAATCCAGCTTGTCTTCCGCCAAGCGAACACTGGACAGGAGGGGCCAGCCTGCAACCCAGCGCAAACTCCAGTGCGCCCACTGTCCTCTGCCCTTCCCGCACCACCTCCAGCATCTTCTCCCCGGTGGCTGCAATAGGTGCTTCCACAGCATGAGGGCTTGGTCCTCACAATAACCAAGGCCATGCATCTCCCCAGCTGTTGAACTTGTCAATGAACCAATGAGCTGGACTTGCAGAATGCTACCTTACCAATGTCCGATGGGGTCTTACAATCACAAGAAAACACCCAAGACAATCATTTGCACCATTTGTTGGACCACACACCACCTACGTGCACTGCCTCCAGTGCCCTCCACCTTGGGTGACCGTAGCAGGTGACGACACAGAATGAAACACGCCCATGCTGAGGTCTTCCGCTTTCCAGCAACTCGCTAGTGGTAGACCTGTAGCACTTGGTGTTGTTAATATCAAGCAGAGTCTTGAGATCGTAAGAAGGATGTAAAGGATGGACAATTACTCCACTGGTTGGACTCAGAGAGGCCACTCTGACCAAGTGCACCACCATCTTACCGGAAGATTAAATACACATATCATCATCATTATGTGCCATGTCTTATGACATCATCATTATATGCCATGTTGTATATGTGGGCGATCATGGTCTTTCCATGACCATGTTTATTCTTGACAAATGCGCTTCTTCCCTCCGCTAGCCTGCAGGTGTAACACCTGCTTAGTACCGCCCCCGCCCGATCAGGGTCATGTGAAGCCATGGGAGCAGGTGGTGGATGGTCATATGAGCAGCTGGTGCACATCACAAGTCCTGGTTATGCGACCACTGACGCCAGGCAGACAATCTCTAAAGAGTATTGATAATGGGTGGGGTCACCCATCTTGGAAAGACACTGCCCAGAAGAAGGCAATGGTGAACCACTTCTGTAGAAAAGCTTGCCAAGAGCAATGATGGTCATGGAAAGACCATGACCACCCACATCTATGACATGGCACATAATGATGATGTCATATGACATGGCACATGCCCATGATGAATCATCTCTCTACCTTCTGCGTTGCCTATATGTCAGACTGAGTCATCTACCTCTAGTTCCAGTTGGACTGTAGCTGGATTAGCAGGGACTTTGCTGAGCACTGAACCAACTGCCTTCTGACTGCTCACTCATGAGACTGGTCCCTCCTCACACCCTCGGCAGGGTTAGGACCATAACCTTACACCAACGAGCAGACCCCACCATTCTGCAGGGTCTGTTTGCCAGTTCCCTTGGCACAACTTTATGGCTGGGTGAGAGCCTGATATCTCCCAGGATCTTTTCTTCCAGAATGGACTTCAGGGTGAGATTTGATGCGGGTTGGAAGGAGGGAGGGAGAGGTGGCGAATCAATTTGTCTATTATAGCCAATAGAATTATTTACCTAAAATGCCAACCAACAGATTTATTTTGGGCAGTCATTTAAGTGGACAGGTACATGGACATGTACTTGGACAGATGCTTGGAAAGGAAAGGTTTTGAGGGATATGCAGGAAAATGGTATTTGCTTAGATGGGAATCTTGGTTGAAATAGATCACTTTGGCAGAAGGACTTGTTTCTGTGCTGGTTGGGAAGGAATATTTTGACTGACGGACCTGTTTCTGTGCAGGTTGGGAAGGAATATTTTGACTGACGGACCTGTTCCTGTGCTGGTTGGGATGGACCATTTTGACTGACGGACTTGTTTCCATGCTGTACAATTCTATAACTATAAGTGAAAATAGAAGATAATTCTCCAAGGTGATCTATATCCTTCAGGATGTTACTCAGCTGTGTCTGGTCCTGTGCGATGGTGATGGAGCCACATTCTACACCAACAAATGGCACCAAAAGTCTCCGTGTCAAATGAAGGGTGTGTTCTCAGATCCTTATCACCCGTTTTGCTCACATGACTCCTCACTGCTGATGAACTCTAACTAGCAGAGAAGATGCAGGAGGCTAGCCTACCAAGGGTCAGATGGACGTTAGAAGACGCATGGAGAAATTCCAAATGCAGCACTTTACAACCGCAAATCACAGGTACGCCGGTGCGTATGAAATTGGGTAATCCACCTATGATGTGGTGAGCACAGCAGTAGAAAGAGAGAAAGATTATCTTTCTTTGTCACATGTACATTGAAACATCGAAACATACAGAGAAATAAACCATTTGCATCAACGACTGACACAGTTCAAGGGTGTTGTAGCGGTGGCCCGCAATGGTTGCTATGCTTTTGGCACCAACATTGCAACCCCACAACTTACTAACCCTAACGCAAACATCTTTGGAAGGTGGGAGGGAACCAGAGCACCCAGAGGAAACCCATGCGGGCATGGAGAGAACACACAAAGTCCTTACATACAGTGGGGGAAGTGATTTCTGATTGTGATCAGTGGCACTGTAGAGCATTATGCTAACCACTATGTAGCCATCTCACCCACACAACAGATACATAGCGCTTACAAGCATGGTCTAACCAAGTTCGAACCAAAGTCCGGCAAAATTCATTCTCAACTTTGTAACACTAGGAATACAACCTAACCTCTTGTGACTTTCTAACCTGTGGCAAAACTTTTAATGATGGTAATTATAATAAGGATATTGGCACACTGTAACTTTTAATAAAAATGATAACTTTGAAAAAACATAATAACGTTATAAGTTTATTCAAAGTTATCATAACTTACAATAACTTTTAATAATATAATCATCTGGTGGGAGGGTGTAGGTACATCTCTATCAAAGTGGATATAAGGCCCTCCTTCCCTCTGCCAGCCTGCAGGTCACCCTTGGGCAAGGTGTAGCACCTGCTTAGCACCCCCCCCCCCCGATCCTTATCACCTGGGCTGCTCACATGATCTTCTCACAGCTGATGAACACTAACCAGCAGAGAAGATGCAGGGGGCATCAGGGTCACGTGAAGCCATGAGAGCAAATGGTGAATGGTCATACGAGCAGCCGGTGCACATCTCAAGTCCTGGTTATGCGACCACTGATGCCAGGCAGACAATCTCTGAAGAGTATTGATAATGGCTGGGGTCACCCATCTTGTAAAGACACTTCCCAGAAGAAGGCAATGGCAAAGCACTTCTGCAGGAAAATTTGCCAAGAACAATCATGGTCATGGAAAGACCATGATCACCCACATCATATGACATGGCACATAATGATAATGATGATGATGATGAATACAGATATTGGCATAACTTTTACTGATGAAGTATAACTTCTAATGATGGATGTTACTCAGGGTTGAGATCCACATGTTCCAGTAGATCACTTGGGCTCACACTTTCAAAGTGGTAAGTTCTTCCTCCCAAAGACATACAACTTCTTACTTATCTGTTTTCCTTTCCTGCAAGTTTATTCCGATCTTCCTGTGAACCATGGCAGTCCTCCTTCAGTGTTGCCTAACTGCACAGCTTGGTATCCTTCTCAAATTCAGATCCCAAATTCCATAGCACTCATATGAGTTGTGAACAGCTCTTGTCTTCTTCCGCTTGTTGCAAGGATCACCCCCTAGTAACAATGATCGGCGAGGGACAGAGAGAATCTGTAATTGCCAACAAGTACCTTTATTGTCTCACTAACAAGCATGTTAATTCCTACAATAAATACTTGTGTGCAAACCTGCTCGATTTCCCTGACTCGTCTGAATAGTGAAAGAATATGAAAGGTAGGAGTCAATGCAGGCCAGGCATTTCCGGTAGTCCCGATCAATTTCTCCACATGTTCCACATAATGTCGTTCACACTTGTATATGGTTAATGGTTATTCTTTGAAATTATTGCTGGTTTTATCTTTGAAACAGTCCGCTTTTATACTCGTTCCTTATCAGTTTAAAAGCCGCATTTCAGTGTCATTGGCTGGAGTAATCTGACTGACCTTTAACATCTTCTTATTGGCTCTGGTCCAATCCAGCATCTATTTATTGCCCTTCTTCTGTAAGTGACAACTGGTAATTCATGGCTCTTTGTTCTAAATCAGTAACCAGCTCGAATCACTCAGGCCAGACACAGACCCCAACATTTACAAACCTGCAGACTATACCTAAGCAAAGAAAACTTCACAAATAGCTTCTTGTTTGGAAATGATCTCCAGTCCATCAGATTACCTGGAGCATCATTTTGCCTACTTTAAAAATAATAATCAAGCCAAGGAACTTCAGTACACAAAATGGACGATGCAGAGCAGCTTCGCAAAATGGCAGTCTCTATCTCCTTCAACCTCATGGCAAGAACAAAGGCAATTGGCTTATCTGCTTCCACTGTCCTTGATTCATTTTAATTCTCTGATTTGTAGACTGTAGATTTTTTTCTGGCCAACTCATTGTGGTTAGCTCCATTTTACGCTCTGTCTCTGTTTTCTGTGTTGAAGCCAGCTAGTGTGGGAGATCATTCATCCCTTGAGTCTGAGGCAAATTAATGAAATCCTGGCTTTTCTGCAATCGCAACAAGCAGCAAAATGGAGCATTAAGTAATATATCAGAACCATTCTCAGACTCTGTCCGTGTGGAGTTTGCACATTGTCCTTGGGACCACTCAGGTTTCCCCAAAACCCTCCCATATCCCTTCGACATATGGGTTAGTAGATTAATTGGCTGCTGTCAATTATCCGTGGGTGCCCAGAATGTGGGGAAGTAGATGGACACCAGAGAGAAAAAACGCTCAGTGGCCACTAAATTAGGTACACTGGTACACCTGCTTGTTAATGCAAATATCTAACCAACCAATCACGTGGCAGCAACTCAATGCATAAAAGCATGCAGACATGGTCAAGAGATTCAGTTGCTGTTCAGACCAAACATCAGATTGGGGCTGAAATGTTATCTAAGGGACTTTGATCATGGAATGATTGCTGGTGCCAGGTGGGGTGATTTGAGTATCTCAGAAACTGCTGATTTCCTGGGCTTTTCATGCACAAGAGTCTCTAGAGTTTGCAGAGAACGGTGGAAAACACATCCAGTGAGCAGCCGTTCTGTGGAAGAAAATGCCTTACTAATGAGAAAGGTCAGAGGAGATTGGCCAGACTAGTTCAAGCTGACAGGAAGGTGACAGTAACTCGAATAACCACACGTTACAACAGTGGTGTGCAGAAGAGCATCTCTGAATGTACACCATGTCAAGCCTTGAAGTGGACAGGCTAGAGCAGTAGAAGGCCATGAACATACACTCAGTGGCCACTTTACAAGGTACAGGAGGTACCTAATCAATTGGCCATTGTGTGTAAGTCACAGGCAAGTAAGTGGTGGGTGGGATAGGGCTGATATTCTTTTGTCCTAAGAACTCATGACCTTTTGTGTGAAAAGGAAACATGAAACCTGCCCAACTTTTGTCCACATGTTTGGTTAACAAAAGCCTACTAGTCTCAGATCTGAATTAACAATTGTCCTAACACCAAACCCTATTGAATATAGGGCTTGCAATCATCTATGGCCTGCTGCACAAAGATCAGTTCCTTAATTTCACTCTGAATGGCTTGGCACTAAACCCAGTTAAACTTGATTGCATTAAAGTAATACTACTGTAATCATCTACTGGAAGTTGCAATAGTTAAAATTGTGTTTCTTCTCCAGAAATGGAGAGAGCTCTTCTCAGTTCAACCTTCAACTGCTGTGGGGAGAAACCACAGCTTCTAATGACCCCAGACCCTGTGAATTCCTGGGTGCTAACTAAAATACATGTGCAACATCTTCGGTAAAAATCTCTGAGGCCTCCTTTAGTCAGGGTCGACCATGGATGTTCTGTCCTAACTGTCTCGATACGCAAGCCCGGGCAGTACGTTATGGAGAGCAAGCTGTTGCCCATGTAGCAAGCTCCCCCTCTCCACGCATCTGATGAACCCAAAGGAATGGAAGAGACCAACACAGTTTGGCAACAGGAGTTGCCAGTCAGCATTGAACTCATCGCAGGACTGCCTTAGGAACTCAAGCTCTGGATTTTCCCCTCAGGGTTGCAGAGAATGATGTATTGGATGCAAAGATTCATGGGGTGATAGGTGAGGACAAGAGGAAATCTATCCTTGTTAAGGCAGCCGGAAGATGGGGTGATGTAGTTGTTTGGGAAATGGAGAAGATGCAGGTAAGGGCAGCGTCAGTGATGGAGGAAGAGAAACCCCATTCTTGGAAGGAGGAGGACATCTCTAACATCCTGGAAAGGAAAGCCTCACCTTGGGAACAGATGCGGTGGAGATGAAGGAACTGGGAAAAGAGAATAGCATTTTTACAGGAGATAGGGTGAGAAGAGGTATAGCAAGACAGTCATGGGTATCACTAGGTTTATAAAAGATATCAGTAGACGTCTCCCGAAATGGAGACAGAAAGATCAAAAAAGAGGAGAGAAGTTTCAAAAATGGACCACTTGAATTTAAAGGCAGGGTGGAAGATGGAGACAAAGTTGATGAAATTGAGGAGCTCAGCATGGACGCAAGAAGCAGCACCAAAGCAGATGTCAATGTAGCACAGGAAGAGTTGGAGAGCATTACCAGAGAAGGCTTGGTTCATGAACTGCTCCACGCAGCCAACAAAGAGGAAGGCATAGCTGGGGTCATTGTGGGTGCCCATGACTACCCAAAGATCGGAGAAAGTCCTTCATCTGGCAGATCTGGTCCAGACGCTCAAAGTGTTGGGTCTTTTATTGGGAAAGAAGTAGAGAGCTTTAAGGCCTTCTTAATGGTGGACAGAAGTTTTCTAGGGACTGGACATCTATGGTGAACATGAGGCAGTCAGGCTCAGAGAACTGAAAGCTATTGAGGAGATCGTGAAGTGATGTAGATATAGGTGTAAAGGGATTGAACCGTGAAATAGAATAAATAAGCAGATAATAATTAAGTAAATAAATGAACAAACAAATAAATAAATAATATTGAAACATGGGTTGTTTAGAGTCTTTGAAAGTGAATCTGTAGGTTGAGAAATCAGTTCACAATCAGAATCGGGTATAATATCATTGGCATATGCCCTCAGATATGTTGTTTTACTGTAGCAGTGCATTGCAATACATAATTTAAAATACTATAAATTAAAATAAGAAATATATGAAATTAAAATTAAATTAAATTAATAGTGCAAAAAGAGAGCAAAAAAAAAAGTCATATAGTGTCCACGGGATCATTGTCCATTCAGAAATCTGATGGCAGAGGGAAAGAAGCTGTTCCTAAAGCATTAAGTGTGTATCTTCAGGTTCTTGTACCACATCCTTGATAGTAGTAATGGGTGATGGGGGTCCTTAATGACGGATGCTGCCTTTCTGAGGCATCGTCTTTCGAAGATGTCCTCAGTGCTGGGGAAGCTGGTGCCCATGGTTGGCTGAGTTTGCAACTTTCTGCAGCTTTTTCCAAACCTGTGCAATCCTGAGGAGAGTGAAGATATCCATGCTGGAGTATTGAAGGAATTTAGAGCTAAGGGGATTATAAGACCATGAGATATAGGAGCAGAATTAGGCCAGATGGCCCATCGAGTCTGTTCTGCCATCTCACAATGGCTGATCCAATTTTCATCATCACCTGCCTTCTCCCCATATCCCTTCACGCCTTGAACAATCAAGAATCTATCAACCTCTGCCTTAAATATACATAAAGACTTGGCCTCCACAGCTACATGTGGCTAAGAATCCCACAGATTCACCACCCTCTGGCTAAAGAAATTCCTCCTCATCTCCATTCTAAAAGAACGCCCCTCTATTCTGGGTTGAAGATGGACGTCAAGAAGATGGGGGCTTTTTTAACATTGATTCCATTCTTGCTCCTCATACATTGGACATCCCCTTCACTTGCCTGACCGGAATAACCTCACCACCATTTTTGCTTTTCACCCTTCCGATGCCACAGTCTATTGAGCGCTGAATCACATCAGCAGGAAAATGTGGATCCCTTTAGAATTGGGAAATAAATGTGCTTGGAGGTAATGATGAATGTTCAGTAGGTTTTCTTCACATTAATTGGACTGCTGGTAATTAATCACAGACTCAGGCAATGTGCTCAGACTGTCAGGGGATGGTTACAGGATGATGCTGAGAGCTCAAGCCTGAAGCTCTCATTTCTTGGTTCAAAGGCTAAAGTATGAATTATAGCAATCATCGGCAGCTTCATTAATCAGACCCGTTCAATTTTTTTGCTTTAAAAGTTTATTGACCATTTGGTCTGGGCTATAAAATAAGTGGAGATATTTATGATTTGAAATAAAATGCAAATAAATCTAAGGGAAAACCAACCGATGTTCTCAATGCCCTTTCAGCTCGTTCAGATGAGCAAAAGAAAGACCGGGCTGGAGGAGGAGAGTTGGAGATGGGCACACACGATTCACGTGAAGCACGCAACACGTTCCACTTCAGAGTGGAACTGTTACGGCAAGCAGCTGACAGCGCCAGCCTCCTGGGTTTGTTGTTCCTCTTCACACCCTGTGGCTCATGTTTTTCCCACGTCCTCAGCATTCACCTGTTTTTTCACGAGGCCAAGTTGCTAGCTCGACACTTAACCCAACAAGGATGGAAAGTGTGCGAGGGGCCGGCCGCATTCAAAACCGGGATCATTCAAAAGTTCAAAGTTTCAAAGGTTCAAATGTTCATTTATTGTCAAAGCATGTATCCATGCACAACTGGGAAACTTGGCTTCTCCAGATAGCCACGAAACAAAGATAGAACATGATAGTCACTCAGAGAGAAACATCACATGGGTCCTTACCATACCCACCTTGGCCTCTCGTCAGAAGAACAGCTTCCTGTTGACTAATTTGCGTGGAATTTAAATTCAGCTTCCTTCTCCCTCACAAGCAATGACCTCATCATTTATCTTTTCATATTCTTCTATGGTCCTGTCTATCCCTGGCTCTGTGTCCATGGGCGTTCAACACCCAAAGGCCACTTTATCAGGTACAAGTGGTACTTCATTGTACCTAGTAAAGTAGTCACTGAGTGCACTCCTGTAGTCTTCTGCTACAGTAATTGTCATCATTCGGTGCTGTGCCATGACGTATGATGTTGGCGATCATGATTGTGATTGTTCTTGGCAAATTTTTCTACAGAAGTGGTTTGTCATTGCCTTCTTCTGGGCAGTGTCATTACAAGATGGGTGACCCCCAACCATTATCAATACTCTTCAGAGATTGTCTGACTGGCGTCAGTGGTCGCATAATCAGGACTTGTGATGTGCGCCGGCTGCTCGTACGACCATCC
The DNA here is from genome assembly GCF_963921235.1 of Mobula hypostoma. Lineage (NCBI taxonomy): Eukaryota > Metazoa > Chordata > Chondrichthyes > Myliobatiformes > Myliobatidae > Mobula > Mobula hypostoma. Next base: position 9,206,147 of record NC_086124.1, read on the forward strand.
ACCACCTGTTCCCATAGCTTCACCTGGCCCTGATCGGGGGGCTAAGCAGATGCTACACCTTGCCCAAGGGTGATCTGCAGGCTGGCAGAGGGAAGGAGCACCTTACACCTCCTTTGGTCGAGATGCATCTCCATCCTGCCACCTTTTTGCTGCTGTAGCCTATCCAATTCAAGTTTTGATGTGTTATGCATTCAGAGATACTCTTCTGCTCACCTCTTTTGTAACACGTGGTTACTTGAGTTACCGATATCTTAATGTCAGCTTAAACTGTTCTGTCCATTTTCCTCTGACCTCTCTCATTTAAGAAGACGTCTTCATTCACAGAACTGCCATTCACTAGGTGATTCTCTTTCTCGCACCATACTCTGTAAACTCTGGAGACTGTTGGGGATGAAAACCCCAGGAGATCAGCATTTTCTGAAATACTCAAACCACCCCATCTGGCACAAACAATCATTCCAGAGTCAAAGTCACTTTGATCACATTTCTTCATCATTCTGTTGCTTGGTCTGAACAACAACTGAACCTCTTGACCATGTCTGCATGCTTTTATGCATTGAGTTGCTGCCACATGATTGTCTGATTAGATATAACCATAAAACATATAACAATTACAGCACAGAATGAGGCCATCTCGGCCCTTCTAGTCCATACCAAACTCTTACTCTCACCTAGTCCCACCGACCTGCACTCAGCCCATAACCCTCCATTCCTTTCCTGTCCATATAGCTATCCAATTTAACTTTAAATGACAACATCGAACCTGCCTCAACCACTTCTGCTGGAAGCTCGTTCCACACAGCTACCACTCTCTGAGTAAAGAAGTTCCCCCTCATGTTACCCCTAAACTTCTGCCCTTTAACTCTCAACTCATATCCTCTTGTTTGAATCTCCCCCACTCTCAATGGAAAAAGCCTTTCCACGTCAACTCTATCTATCCCCCTCATAATTTTAAATACCTCTAACAAGTATCCCCTCTACCTTCTACACTCCAAAGAATAAAGACCCAACTTGTTCAACCTTTCGCTGTAACTTAGAAGATGAAACCCAGGTAACATTCTAGTAAATCTTCTCTGTACTCTCGCAATTTTGTTGACATCTTTCCTTTAATTCGGTGATCAGAACTGTACACAATTCGCCTTAACGAGCAGGTGTACAAGCGTACACCTAAGTTTACTCTCCCTAAAGTAATCATGTGTCTTCTGCTGCTAAGGAGTGAGCGATGCTCTGGAAATTTCACCATAGAAGTGGCAGATGGAGCTCAATCTGGAAAAGTGTAAAGTGATACATTTTGAAAGGGTAAACCTGACGACAGTGTGTAAGGTTAATGTCAGGGGCGTTAGCAATGGAGAGGAACAGAGGAACCTTGTGGCCTATTTCCATTTATTCTTTAAAGTTTCTGTTCAAGTTAACAGGGTGTTTACAAAGGCATATGGTGTGGTAGCCTTCATTAGTTAGGGGATTGAGTTCAAAAGTTCAATTCAAAATTCAAATGTAAAGTAAATTTTATAATCAAAGTACATATATGTCACCATATACAACCTTGAGATTCATTTTCCTGTGGGCATACTCAGCAAATCTATAGAATAGTAACTATAACAGGATCAATGAAAGGTCAACCAGAGTGCAGAAGACAACAAATTGTGCAAATGCAAATATAAATAAATCGCAATAAATAATGAGAACATGAGATAAAGAGAACATCTCGTTAATATTGTGGGAACATCTCAAAGATGGGGGCAAGTGAATGCATCTCTTTTTATTCAAGAGCCTGATGGTTGAGGGGTAGTAACTGTTCTTGAACCTGGTGGTGTGAGTCCTAGGACTTTTGTATCTTCTACCTGATGGCAGCAGCGAGAAGAGAGCATGGCCTGGGTGGTGAGGATCTCTGATGATGGATGCTGCTTTCCTATGACAGAGTTTCATGTAGATATGCTCTGTGGCTGGGAGGGCTTTTACCTGCGATGTACTGGGCCAAATCCACTACCTTTTGTGGGATTTCCCATTCAAAGGTATTGGTGCCTGGACCATACTTGGAATATTTTGTACCACTCTGGTTGCCTTGGTATAAGAGGGATGTGAAAGCTTTAGAGAAAGTGCAGAGGAGATTTACGACATCGCTGGCTGGATCAGAGGGCATATCCTGTGATGATCAGTTGAATGAGCTAGGGTTTTTATCTTTGGAGCAAACGATGATATGAGGTGACTTGATAGAGATGTACAAGATGATAAGAGGCATAGATAGAGTGGACAGCCAGAGACGTTTTCCCAGGACAGAAATGACTAATACAAGCAGGCATAACTTTAAAGTCTTTGGAGAAGAATATAGAGGGGATATCAAAGATGGGTGTATTGCATAAAAGTAGAAGGTGCATCAAACACACTATCAGGGGTTGGTAGAGGAAGATATATTCGGGAAATTTAAGAGACTGTTTGATAGGCATATGGATGAAAGAAAAATTGAGGGCTATGTGGGAGGGAAGGATTGGGTTGTTGTTAGAGTAGGTTAACATCATGAGCCAAAAGGGCTGTACAGTGTAATACTGTTCTACATTCTATATAATTCTCTACCTCTCTTTTTAATCCTCTAAGATGCTACTTAAAGCCTATTTCTTCACTAATCCTTTGGTGATCTGTCCTAATATCTCAAAGGGTTCAGCATCGACTTTTCTGGGCTATCTGCTACAATAAAACCATAAGCCAGACAGTAGTGAATCTGCCGAATGCTTTGCCACCGACTACGGTGGAGGCCAAGTCCATGGGCACAATTAAAGCGGAAGTTCATAGTTGATAGTTTCCTGATTGGTCAGGGCATCAAAGGGTATGGCGAGAAGGTGTATGGGGTTGAGTGGGATCTGAGGTTAGCCATGATGGAATGGTGGAGCAGACTCGATGGGCTGAATGGCATAATTCTGCTCCTATGATTATGTCTTACATTTAAGGTAATAAGATATAGGAGCAGAATTAGGCCATTTGGCCCATTGAGTCTGCTCCACCATTTCATCATGGCTGATCTATTTTCCCTCACAGCCCCAGCCTCCTGCCTTCTCCCCGTATCCCTTCATGCCCAGATTAATCATGAATTTATCAACCTCTACCTTAAACATACCCAATGACTTGGTCTTCACAGCCACTTGTGGCAATGAATTCCACAGTTTCACTCTCTGGCTAAAGAAATTTCATTTCATCTCCATTCTAAAAGGGTGTCCCTCTATTCTGAGGCTGTGTCCTCTGGTCTTAGACTCCCCCAGCATAGGAAACACCTTCTCCACATCCATCCTATCAAGCACCTTTCAACATTCGATAGCTTTCAATGAGGTCATATGAATACAGGCCCGGAGCCATCAAACACTCTTCACATAACAAGCCTTTCAATCCCGGAATCATTCTCATGAATCTCCTCTGAACCCTCTCCAATGTCAGCACATCCTCTCTTAGATAAGGGGCCCAAAACCTGCTCACAATACTCCAAGGTGGGCTTCACCAGTGCTTTATAAAATGTCAACGTTATACCCTTGCTTTTATATTATAGCCCTCTCGAAATGAATGTTAACACTGCATTTGCCTCCCTCGCCACAGACTCAGCCTGCAAATTAACCTTCAGGGAATCCTGCACAAGGACCCCCAAGTCCCTTTGAACCTCAGATTTTGTAATTTTCTCTCCTGGCCAGTTCCTGAGTCATATATTCTGTGGCTTATCCACTAAAGGAAGAAGTCTTATAGATTCTTCCCACCATCAGCATTCCTCACTCCAATGAAAATTAACACAATAATTTATTCCAAGTTATATTATGAACTGCACAGTGAAAAGCATGAGTATTTAGCTCTGTGATCACAAAGGACTATATCATCTCTGTACAATAAAACAAGAAGAGTAGTCATTATACTTAGCTTGTAAAATATGTTCCCTGTACATTATAAGGCTCTATGCCCTGAGGCTCAAATGAAACATTTAATATTAATGGTAAGCATGAGGACTAATCCTTTTCCTGTTAATAATATTGTTTCAAACGGTTTAATGCTCTTTATCTGATCCTAATCTGCTTCTGTGATTTACAATATAGTGAATACTCAAGGCAACTCAGCTATGCACCCAGAATTATTCTTGTTTTTGTTTTGTTCATCATCAATTATAAAGAATTTTACAATGCAATGTCCCTTGGAATAACCAACTCTGTAACCAGTCAGTAGAATTTTATATCCAGGGATAGAAAGGACCTGCAGGCAAGGCTGGACTTGGAAGTGGAACCACAGATGCAGAGCAAGGCCATTCAGCCCATCCAGTCACCTGGAGTACTGTGGACAGTTTTGGGCCCCTTACATAAGAAAGGATGCGCTGACGTTGGAGAGGGCTCAAGGGAGGTTCACAAAAATGATTCCGGGATTGAAAGACTTGTAATATGAGGAGCGTTTGATGGCTCTGGGCCTCTACTCACTGGAATTCAGAAGAACGAGGGGCGACCCCATGGAAACCTATCGACTTGTTGAAAGGCCTTGATGGAGTGGATGTGGAGAAGATATTTCTTATGGTGGAGGAGCCTAAGACAAGAAGACACAGCCTCAGAATAGAGGTATGTCCTTTTAGAACAGAGATGTTGTCGTTTAAAGTTAAATTGGACAGCTATATAGACAGGAAAGGAATGGAGGGTTATGGGCTGAGTGCAGGTCAGTGGGACTAGGTGAGAGTAAGAGTTCGGCACGGACTAGAAGGGCTGAGATGGCCTGTTTCCGTGCTGTAATTGTTATGTGGTTATATGGTTATATGGTTATATGAGGAGGAATTTCTTTAGCCAGAGAGTGGTGAATCTGTGGAACTCATTGGCACAGGCAGCTGTGGAGGCCGTCATTGGGTATATTTAAGGCAGAGGCTGATAGATTCTTGATTGGTCAGGACATGAAGGCCTGAGGCATGAAGGTATGAAGGATTGGGGCTGAGGGGAAAAATGGATCTGCCATGATGAAATGATGGAGCAGACTCGATGAGCCAAATGACCTAATTCTGTTCCTTTATGTTATTGTCTTACGGTGTTAACTCTATAATGGTGGCTAGCAGAGAGGTCTAGCTAGTCCAATTTCCTTACCAGACTATCGTCATCATCCTGTAAACCAGTCTCGACTGTGACCAAGGATCAAGGATCAACTTTATTCGCCATTTTCATTTACACGTTTAAGGAATTTGCTGTAGTGTGTTGTTCAGGGTGCAGCAAGCAACAAAAAAGTAATATTATAAAAATTGAGGAGTTATATTAAAACTGTTAGAAGTTAAACTAATGATATAGAACAAAATGTTCATTAATATATAAAATACCAGAAGAATGTAACTAGCATTATAAAAAGTAGTTGTAAAGTTCAAATTTCAAAGTAAATTTATTATCAAAGTATATAAATGTCACCATATACAAGCCGGAAATTCATTTTCTTGTAGAGCATACTGAACAGACAATAACCATCACAGAATCCATGAAAGACCTCACTAACTTGAGTGTTCATTCAGTGTGTAAAGACAACAAACTGTGCAAACACAGAAAGAAAGAAAGAAAGAAAGAAAGAAAGAAAGAAAGAAAGAAAGAAAGAAAGAAAGAAAGAAAGAAAGAAAGAAAGAAAGAAAGAAAGAAAGAAAGAAAGAAAGAAAGAAAGAAAGAAAGAAAGAAAGAAAGAAAGAAGAAAATAATATTGGGAACATGAGATGAAGAGTCCTTGAAAGTGAGTCCTTTGGTTGTGGCAACATTTCAATGATGGGGCAAGTGAAGTTGAGTGAAATTATCCCCTTTGACTCAAGAGCCTGATGGTTGAGGGGTAATAATTGTTCCTGGACCTGGTGGTGAGAGTCCTGAGATTCCTGTGCCTTCTTCCTGATGTTAGCAGTGGGAAGAGAGCATGTTCTGTGTGGTGGGGGTCCCGGATGATTAATTGGTTACATAGGCATAATTGGGCAGTGTAGGCTCGTTGGGCCAGAAGGATCAATTACTCTGCTGTACCTCTATATAAAAAAACAAACACAAAATTATATTAGAAAGAGCACAATCGTAGCAAAAAAAGTCCATTATAGTGAAAAATAGACAAAATGGTCGTTGTGTTGCTATGCTGGAGTAGTGATTAGGATTGTCCTGGTTGGTCAAGAAGCCTAATGGCTTGGTGGTGAGAGAGTTGAGGATTCCGTACCGAGAACATCGAACAGTACTACACAGCACCAGGGCCATTCGGCCCACTGAGTCCATGATATCCGTGCCTGGATGGTGTCAAACTGCACAGGCATCCATCATGAAGGCAAGCCACTGACTTTAATAATCTAAGGAATAGTGTTGATGGGGAGCGCCCAGAGTGGAGATACACCTCGACCAAAGGAGCTGTAAGGTGCTCCTTCCCTCTGCTATCCTGCGTCACCCTTGGGCAAGGTGTAGCATCTGCTTAGCCCCCCCCCCCCGCGATCAGGGTCACGTGAAGCCGTGGGAGCAGGTGGTGGATGGTTGCATGAGCAGCCGGTGAATATCGCAAGTCCTGGTTATGCGACAACTGACACCAGGCAGACAATCTCTGGAGATTATTGATAATGGGTGGGGTCACCCATCTTGTAAAGACACTGCCCAGAAGAAGGAAATGGCAAAACGCTTCTGTAGGAAAATTTGCCAAGAACAATCATGGTCAACAGATGGAAGACCACGATCGCCCACGTCATATGACTCGGCACACAATGATGATGTCATATGAGTCGTCACATAATGATGATGTCATATGACACAGCACATAATAATGATGATGATGATAGTGTTGATGGGCATGTAAGAAAATAAGGAGTTACAGGAACTTAACGGGCTGAGTGGTCTCCTTTGTTGCAAAATACAAGGAAGCATTATATCAGCACCATGGGAACTTGGAAATTAGGAGAACTTTATTCAGATTCACATTCATTTATTTATCACATGTCCATTGAAATGTGTTGTTTGTTTAAATGACCAACACAATCTAAGGATGTGTTGGGGGCAGCCCGCAAATGTTGCCACACATTCTAGTGTTAACATAGAGTGCCCACCTTGTTCAGCAGAACAATAGCAAAACAAGCCCCTTTCCTCCCTCCCATCCACTCACCCACTCACCCACTCACCCACTCACACATACACACACACACTGATGGTCCAGTAGCATAGTGGTTAGCACAATGCTTAACAGCATCAACAACCTAGGTTCGATTCCCACCGCTGCCTGTAAGGATTTTGCACTTTCTTCTTGTGACCGCATGGGTTTCCTCCCACAGTCTGAAGACAAACTGGTTAATTGGTCATTCTATATTGCCTTGTGATTAGGCTAGGATTAAATCGGGAGTTGTGGGCTAGCACAGTTTAAGGGGCCAGAAGGGCCCATTCCACACAGTATCTCAGTAAGTAAATAAATAAATCCCAGGACTCACCACCTCCAGACCTCCAGCCTCCATTGGACTTATAGACTCACAGACCTCAGGCCTCTGACTTCCCTTTTAGACCCGCAGACCTAGCACCTCAGCCCTGTGGCCTTGCCTTCCTGACTCCTGAATGACCCTTCAGGCTTTGATTTTCAGTATTGATCCAAGGAATCGCCAGTGATGGGATCCCAAACTCCAAGCATCGAGCTCCAGTCTCGCTGATGATGTGATCCCAAATTCTGGGCCTTGAGCACTGGATTTGCCGACTCACCTACCTTGGGGTCCACCAGCCCTCACGCCCCCTGCCTGTTATCGAGCCCACGCAGTCACAATAAGTCCTAGGAAGTCACCCCACCAGCTTTACTTCAGTTGCCGTATGAGGAGATTTGGTAAGTCACTAAAGGATTTTGAAAACTTCCATAGATATACCGTAGGGAGCATTCTGATTGGTTGCATTACTATCTGGTAAGGAGGCTGCCCACGCACAGGATCATAAGAAGCAGCAGAGGGTCATGGACTCGTCATGGGTACAACGCTCCTCGCCACCGGGGGCATATTCGAAAGGTGGCACCTCACGTAGCTGGCATGCATCCCTGAGGATCCACTCCATTTGGAACATGCCCTCTTCTTGTTACTGCAGTTAGGTTGGAGGCACAGGACCCTGAGGAACCACGCTCAAAATGTTAGAAATATGCTTTTCTCCCCTCTGCCGTCAGATTCCTGAATGGACAATGAACACTACCTCAATATTCATCTTACTATTTATTTATTTAACTGTCTGTCTACCTATCCACTTATATCCCGTGCTGCTACTAAATAACAAGTTTCACAACATATGTCAGTGAAAAAAAAATTCTGATTCTAATTCAATCAACGTATCAGCAAAACATGATGATAATTTAGGGTCAGGAGTTCAAAGGTTCAAAGGTTCATTTTATTATCAAAGTATATATGCAGAATACAACTCTGAGATTTGTCTTCTCCAGATAGCCATGAAATATAGAAGCCCATAGAAGCAGTTGAAAGATATCAATTCTCCCCAGCCCTCCAGTTGTAATTCCGCCCCCCATGAAAAGAAAAAGAAACAAAAAATTGCAAGCCCCCAAACCCCGCCCCATCCCTCAACACCTCCCTCACACAAAAACTAACAGATCACCCACATAGAGAAATGGCAACAAGAACATCAAACCTGGGGGGGGGGTGGGGTCACATGATGTTGTGCCATTGACCGGGCGCTTCCCTGAATAACTCCTACAAAAACTTCTTTACAACCTGTTTATGAGGCTTTCATATAACCTTAATAAAAGCAATGGTTAAAAGGAAAAATCGTGGAAATCCTACCGGCGCTATCGCTGCCGGCCCTGCACTCCCAGGAAAGTGTGGAGTTGAGGGACGCGGGAGCAATGGTGTTGAGGCCTGCTCATCGGATAGTCCCTCTGAGCCTGTGGAAGGTCCGAGGACGACGGCCATGCGACGCAGTGACGGTTCGAGTAGTGACCTCGCGGCCGCAATTCATGAGTTGGCCGAAGCAGTCCAGACTTTAACCGGTAGGATGGACAAATTCAAGAGTCATTTAGACCTTGTCATGCAAGAATCTAAAGAAATGAAGCAGAATTTGGAATCTTTAAATTTGCAAACCCGGGATTTAGAAAATAATACAAAGGATGTTGTGAATAGATTACAAAGCCTGGAAAAAGAGAAAGATTCCTGGAGGACTGAGAAAGTAAAAATAATGGATAAACTGAACTCCCTTGAAAACTATAGCAGAAGAAATAACATCAAAATAGTGGGTTTAAAAGAGGGATTGGAAGGAAGAGACACAGTAACTTTCTTTCAAGAATGGATCCCCAAAGTTCTGGGGAAAAAGTATTTTGACAAAGAATTAATTATAGAAAGAGCCCACAGGACTTTAATTCCCCGACCACCTCCAGAGCAACGGCTGCGCTCTATGCTTATACGCTTTTTGAAGTATCAAGATAAACAAAATGTATTACAGGCTGCAGCAATAGAGGCCAGAGAGAGAAATGCCTACTAGAGTTTGAAAGGGGAAAGATAGTCTTCTTTCCAGATATTAATGTGGTCTTGTTAAGAAAAAGGAAAGACTTTGACTTAACAGGGAGGTTATTAAAGAATAAAGGTCTTCAATATTCTTTATTATATCCAGCAAACCTGAGAATTACTCTGTCGGATGGAGGGAGGAAATTTTTTACTAACCCCCAGGAGGCGATAAACTTTATTCAAAAATATCTGAGACATCGTGATTCAGAATATTCTTCTGGAACAAGAGGCCTAGAAAGATGTACCTTGGACAAAATATATGAAGAAAATTATTTGGTTTTCTTTATTAATGTAGATTAATTTTAACAACATTATAATCTTGAACTTCGAATCTATATGATTATGGATGACGACTATTATGATTTTAAATATTGATTATGGGTGGTCCTTTTGAATTATACTACTTAGGAACTATATAGTTCATCTAATTTTGTTATAACTAGTATGAATAGTTTTGATTATATAGATGTCATCTTTTGATATGTTTAATTTTTGGTATGCTGGGTATGTATTGTTACAATATTTAGGGTTATATTTAGTAAGTTTCTTTAAATTCTATTCTTTATTTGGATATATTGCTATATTAATGATATTCACTTTCAATATTATAGATTATGTTAGATATTTAGTAATAACGGGTGTGGAATATAATTTATTTTTACGGATGTTTAATTAAGGAGTTATTGGGGAAGTGGATAATTTTTTCATCTTTTTTTTTTAAAAAAAGATGAATTATGTTATGTGTTAAAGAATGTCCATCTTTAGTGCGATGTTTATCGGACCCCACAGTAAGAGGGGTTAAGGCGCCGTGGACTCAGAGCGCCAGTTGGGAGGGTTTTTCTCCCTTTCTTTTTTTTTAAATTTTTTTTTTCTTTCCTCTTTGGTTTCCTTTCTATTTTCTATACTCTATTGAGAATGACACCAAATATCTCAGAGTCACTCAAAGAAGTGGGGCTAATTTATACTTTTTTTTCTGGGCAGGATTTATCAACCAATAAAATCTGATAACTATGAATAGAGCAATTATATTTTTAAGTCTTAATGTTAATGGGATAAATAGACCAATAAAAAGGAAAAAAGTCCTGGCATATCTTTAAAAAAATCATACTGATATTGCCTGATATTGAAGAAACTCATCTTACAGTGACAGAACATAACAAATTAAAGAGAGGATGGGTTGGTCAAGTAATAGTGTCCTCCTTTAATTCTAAAGCCAGAGTCAGAAACCTGTGGCAGAAAGGTAAAGGGGACGGGGGAGCACAAGAGAGAGGCGAGGACGGAGTGTGGGCTGCTGCTGGAAACTGGCTGTGTTTTGCTTGATGCGTGAGTGTGTTTTGGAACCTGTTGAGGGAAAGAGAGTGGGGAAGGAACGGAAATTGCTGGGAGGGGGTCATGTGGGTCCGGTAATGGCAGACAAGATAAGAGGCGGGGTTGAGGGAAAGAAAGTGGAGAAGGAGAGGGATAGAGACTTGGGACCAGAGGTAGGCAGCTGGGGAGAGGTGGATTATTGTGAAGGGAGAAATAAAGGGAATGAGGTGGTAGTGAGGGGTCGGATGAATAAAAACCAAGACAAAGGGAATAAAAGAATAAGAAATGATAGTGGAGAAAGCTCTGAAAGTGAGGAAGATGAACGAGCTCAGAGAGGAGGTGTTGTCATAATTAGGTTTAATGAGAAGGCTCAGGGACATATGAAGAAAATTAACCCGTTTGTGCTAACAACAACTCTGACAAATAAGATAGGGGAAATAGTATTTGCAAAAGTCCTTAATGATGGCAACTTATTGGTAAGATGTGCGAATGAGGAACAACTTGAGAAAGCACTCAAGCTAAAAGAGATAGGAAAATGCAAGGTGGAATACACTGGGAGGGTGGGAGCACAAAACAGTGGTTGTAAAGGAGTGATCACGGGGATACCAATGAGTATAAATATGGAGGAGATAAAGAGGAATATCAAAGGAGGGAAAGTAATGAATGTTCAAAGACTGAAAACAACAAAGGAGGGAGTGAAAAAGGAAAGTGAATCAGTATTGATTGAATTTGAAGAAGAAAGAGTGCCAAGGAAGGTGTTCCTGGGTTTCATGAGTTACCCAGTAAGGGTGTATGTGCCAAAGCCATTGAGGTGCTATAATTGTCAAAGGTTTAGACACGTGGCTAAAAACTGTAAAAGGCAGAGGAGATGTGCTAGATGTGGGGGTGATCATGAATATGGAAAGTGCGGAACAGGAGTTCAACCAAAATGCTGCAATTGTGGAGGAGCTCATAATGTTGCATATAGTGGGTGTGAGGTTGTGAGACGGGAGACTAAAATTCAAGAAATAAGAGTGAAAAGAAAGATCACTTATGCAGAAGCTGTAAGAATGTCAAGAGAACAGAATAATGCTCCTAATGAACAGGGAGCAATAGGGATACGAGAGATGCAACAAAGAACAAATGACAGGATTTATGTAGACAAAAAGGCTCTAGTAACATTCATTGCAGGAGTGATTAATAGTACTGCTGAGGTAAAGTCAAAAAGTGACAAAATTCAGCTGGTGGTAAAAGCAGCAGTAAACCATTTAGGGTTAGTAGGACTGACATGGGAGGAAGTGAGGGAGAACCTCAGTAATCAGTCAAGCCAGGAAGTGTCATGTGTTGGTTAATACTAATTACAGTGATTCTTTTACAATGGAATGCAAGGAGCTTACTGGCCAATAGCCAGGAATTCAAGCACTTTATTAAAGAAATGGTTGTAAAACCGGATGTAGTGTGTATTCAGGAAACTTGGTTGAAACCAACTTTAGACTTTGTGGTATATGGGTATACAATGATAAGGAAAGATAGAAATCTAGGGGGAGGAGGGGGTTGTGCTATGTTAATCAAGCAAGGTATACCATATAGGGTACTGGAGAAAGGAGATGATCAGGAATACATAGTGGTGGAAGTGTGGGAGAGAGGGGAGGGAGTGGTTATAATTAACTACTACAATCCATGTAAAAGGTTGGATTTGGACAGCCTATTAAAGATACAAGGACAAAACAGACATAAAGTAGTGTGGTGTGCAGATTTCAATGCTCATAGCACAATATGGGGAATCAGATTACAGATCCAAATGGAAAGGTAATTGAAGATTTGATGGAAGAAAGGGATTTGGTGTGTATGAATGATGGTAGCAGCACAAGGATAGATATAACAACAGGAACTGAGTCAGTGTTAGATATTACGTTAGTGTCTAATACCTTGGCTGGCATTAGTAACTGGGGAGTTTGGACTGCTTCAACAGTAGGCAGTGATCACTACCCAGTTTTGTGTTCAGTGGGTGAAAGAGTTGAAGTAAGACCAGGTGGCGGAACCCCAAAGTGGGTGTTTGAAAAAGCTGATTGGGGTAAGTTCCAGAAGTTGAGTGAAGAAGGGTTGACAAAGATTGATATTTCTGGAAATGTAGATGAATTAAACAGTCAGGTGACTTCAGCAATTATCATGGCAGCAGAAGGATCTATACCTAGGAGTAAAAATAGGATGAATAGAAAATTGGTACCATGATGGACAGAGGAATGTTGTCAGGCTGTAAAAAACAGAAATAGAGCATTCAGGCTAGTTAAAAGAAGCCATAATATGCAGCATTTGGTTCAATATAAGAAAGCACAGGCAGTGGTGAGAAGAACTATACGTCAAGCTAAAAGGGCAAGTTGGAGGGGTTTTTGTGACAAGGTAGGAAGAACAACACCTGTGGGAGAGATATGGGGAATGATTAAGAGGATGGGAGGAGATAGAAGGGAATGGGAATATCCAGTAATGATATCTGAGGAGGAAACTGCAGTCTCCAGTAGGGATAAGGCTGAGGTCATGGCCAAGTCATTTGTACTGATACACAGTTCAGAAAATTTGTCTGAAGAAGGGGAAGAATAATGAGCCAACACCCAGGTGTGTTAAGCAGGAGGGAAGGAACAGATGATATAATTGATGATCCATTTACATTAGCAGAAATGGTGAGAGCAATAAAGAGATCGAGACCAACCTCCCCAGGGAAAGATCTGATATGCTCTGTGATGCTAAAAAATCTAGGAGAAGGAGCGCTCTTGAAGTTGCTGCATTTTTATAACAGAGTGTGGGAGGAGGGAAGATTACCAAGTGCATGGAAAGAAGCAGTAGTAATTCCAATAAGGAAGCCTGGCAAGGATCTGTCAAAACCCACTAGCTACAGACCAATTGCATTAACATCAAGTATATGTAAGATAATGGAAAGGATGATAACAGAAAGGTTATCATATGAGCTTGAGAAAAGGGGAATGCTGGCAAGTTATCAGAGTGGTTTTAGAAAGGGAAGGAATTCCATGGACTCAGTGATTATGTTAGAGACTGAAATAAGGAAGGCCCAGGCAAATAGAGAGTCAGTAGTGGCAGTGTTCTTTGACATTGAAAAAGCCTATGATATGATGTGGAAGGAAGGATTATTAATTAAACTGCACAAGATGGGGGTTGGTGGGAGAGTTTTTAATTGGATTAAAGATTTTTTGTTTGGTAGAAAAATTCAAGTTCGGATTGGATCAGAATTATCAAAACAGTACATAGTGGAAAATGGCACACCTCAAGGTAGTGTGATTAGCCCATTACTTTTCATGATTATAATCAATGATGTCTTCACAAAGGTACCAGTGGATATAGGTAGGTCACTGTTTGCGGATGATGGGGCCTTGTGGAAAAGAGGCAGGAACATGGACTATATAATCAGGAAACTACAAGAAGCAATTGATGAAGTGGTGGAGTGGGGTTATGATTGGGGATGTAGATTTTCAGTAGATAAAACTCAAACTGTATTTTTTTACCAGGAAAAGGGTTGAGGTAGGGAAGAAGTTAAGGATGTATGGGGTTGAATTAGAAAGGGTTGCATCATTTAAATTTCTGGGAGTTATATTTGATTCACGATTAACATGGGCAGACCATATCAGGAAAGTTGAGGAGAAATGTAAAAAAGTAATAAATGTGATGAGATGTTTGACTGGTAGGGAATGGGGAGCAAGTTGCTCAGCTTTGAAGAGAATGTATGTGGCTTTAGTAAGATCTGTATTGGATTATGGAAATATAGTATATGGATCAGCAGCTAGGTCTCTTATAAGGAAACTGGATGTGATTCAGGCTCAGGCCTTGAGAGTGTGCAGTGGGGCTTTTAAAACGTCACCAGTGTCAGCTCTACAGGTAGAAATGGGAATAATGCCTTTGGAACTAAGAAGGATGCAACTGATGGCAAACTACTGGGCTAACTTGCAGGGGCACAATGATTCTCACCCTACTAAAGGAGTGTTGCAGGAGTGCTGGGAAAATGGGAGGTTTCAGAGGGATACCTTTAGTCGGGTAGGGAATGATATCGCGAAAGAATGTGGAGTGTTTGATCTGAGGATAAGTCCTTCAGTAGTTTATCCGGTTGTAGCTCCATGGAAACTTGTATGGCCTGACATAGACTGGCATTTGTTAGAGGTAAAAAAGAAAGAAAGATATAAAACAGATTTGGTAAATGCATTTAACTGTCATGTGATGGAAAAGTATAGTGATTATACTCACATTTATACAGATGGTGCGAAGGAACCTGAAACAGGAGTGACAGGGTTTGGGGTGGTAATACCAGCAAAAGAAATTGGAATCAGCAGAAGAACATCTAATAAGTTAGAGGTGTTTACAGTGGAGATGCTGGCAGTGTTGGTTGCGTTGCAATGGGTGCAGAAAGCCAGACCATCCAAAGCATTGATATGTTCAGATTCATCCTCAGTTCTAGCAAGTTTAAAGTCTTTTCACACAAACAGTCGGCAAGATGTACTTTATGAAGTCCTTCAGTTAGTTACAAGAATTGCAAATCAGGGAGGTCAGGTAAAATTTCTATGGGTTCCAGCACATGTAGGGGTGAAGGGGAATGAGAGGGTGGATGAGTTGGCAAAGAGGGCGTTAAAGAAAGGAAATGTGGAAATGCACATTAGTATCAGTAAAGCAGAGGTTAAGTGTGTAGTCTGGGAAAAAGTCAACCGAATGTGGCAAGAAAGATGGGACAGGGAGGGGAAAGGGAGGCATCTATATCAAATACAAAAGAGTGTTGCAGTTACTAGGGTAACTAATGGAAACAGAAGAGAGGAGACTGTGTGGACTAGGGTAAGGCTGGGACACTGTGCATTAAACAAAACATTGAAAATGATAGGGAAACACCAGACAGGATTGTGTGAGGAATGTCAGGAAGAGGAGTCAGTAGAACATGTAGTTCTGAGTTGCAGGAAGTATGGGATACAGAGAGAGATGATGAGAAATAAATTAAGGGAGTTGGGGATGCAGGAATTCACATTAAAAGGGTTGCTGGGCATGGGTGAGAGAGCACAAGTCCGGGTATTTTTAGCGTTTTTAAGGGGTACAGGGGTTTTTTATAGAATGTGACGAATAAACAGGAATAGGATACTAGGATGGTCAAAGATGCGAGGGTGAAGTGTAGGTTTGTGTGTGTGTGTGTGTTATTGGGTGAAGGGATTTAGAATGTATGTCTAGTGCACATTCTGGAGCAGAGGGTGGCGGTAATGCACCATTAAGCTGGATGCCAGCCGCCGTAAAACAAGATACAGACAGACAGAATTCTAAAGCCAGGGGAGTGGCAGTACTGATAGGGAAGAATTTGTCAGTGAAGGGGGGGGTTCTATCCTAGATCTGGCTGGGAGATTTGTTATGGTCAATTGTCAAATATATTCAGAATCCTGGACACTTTTGAATTTATATGCCCCCAATTATGATGACGAGAACATTATCCAAAATATTTTTTTTGAAAGTTGTTCAAGGATATGAAAATATCTTAATTGGAGGGGATTTCAATTTTTGTCTGGATCCAATTTTAGATAGATCAGTTAAAAAAGTCGTGAAGGTCAGGGCAGCAAAAACTACCCTGGCCTTCATGACGGACTTGAATATAATAGATGTTTGGAGATGGCAGCACCCAAGGGAAAGAGACTGCTCTTTCTATTCAAAACCATATGATTCCTACTCTGGAATTGACTTATTTCTAATATCAGCTAAATTAGAAAGTAGGATCATTCAAACAGAATATGCCACTAGACTACCATCAGTTCATTCACCTTTAATTTTATCAATTGAAATGCCTGATTAGCAAAAAACATTACATAGATGGCATTTTAATCCTTTGCTGTTGAAAAGACCAGAGTTTTGCAGTTTTATTAGAGCTCAAATAGAGTTGTTCTGTGAGACGAACTCACCCTCTACTGTCAATAATTTCTTATTATGGGACACATTAAAAGCATACTTAAGAGGATGGATAATTGGATATGTTAAGGGTATAAAAAATAAATATGTAACAGAATTAAATGAATTGGAGAAAGAAATAACACAATTAGAAGAAGATTGACAGAATTTAACAACAGAGGAAAATTATAAAAAATTAATAAATAAATAATTAGAGTATATCACAAACCTATAGAATAGAAAAAATGACACTGAGATCAAAACAACAATATTACGAATTAGGAGAGAGAACCCATGAAGTACTATCTTGGCAATTGAGGGTGGAAGAAACCTCCAGAACAATAAATGCAATTCAAACAAGGGAAGGTGAGATTTCATTCAGCCAAAAGAAATAAATGATACTTATAAGCAGTTCTATTTGGAACTATATAAATCAGAATCAGTGGGTGACTCACTGAAAATTGATGATTTCTTGTCTAATTTACAACTTCCCAAAATTGAATCAACAAGATCAGGAAGAATTGAATGCCCCTTTTTTCTGGGGATGAAATTGAAAGAGCCCTAGGCTTATTACAGGCTAATAAATCGCCGGGAGATGATGGTTTTCCCCCTGAATTTTATAGAGAATTTATGGATCAACTAATGCCCCTTTTTATGAGGGTTGTGACTCAGGCTGAGGAGACCCACACTCTACCTGAATCCTTTTCAACAGCAATTATTACGTTAATTCTTAAGAAGGATGAGGATCTGCTAAAACCAGCATCTTATAGGCCTATCTCACTTTTATATACGGACTATAAAATTATAGCAAAAGCATTGGCTAATAGACTAGCTCGATATCTGCCTGATTAAATCCGATCAAACAGATTTATTAAAAATAGACAATTATCTGATAATATTGACAGACTATTGACTATATTACATTTAGCTAGGACGAAGGTAGACCCAACTGTAGCAGTGACTTTAGATGCTGAAAAGGCCTTTGATAGACTCAAAAGGGGTTTTTTATTTAAAACAATGGAAAAATTTGGCACTCAGTTTAAATGGGTTAAATTCAACATGAAATATCTGGGGATTAAGTTTAATCGTAATTTGGATGACCTTTAGAAACTTAATTATCTCCCCTTGCTGCGGAATGTCGAGGAGGACCTACGTAGGTGGATAAACCTTCCCTCACACTGATGGACAGGGTAAACTGTATAAAAATGAAGATAATGCCAAGACTTCAGTATTTTTTTCAGTCTTTACCTATCGCATTATCCAATAATTTTTTTATGATTGTCAATGGACATATTCGTCTATTTTTATGTTCGGGCAAAGTATCTAGAATCTCCATGGAAAAATTGACCTGGGACTATAAATTGGGAGGGTTAAAATTACTAGATTTTAAAAACTATTATTTAGCTGCACAAGCATGTTTTATTGCTTTTTTTTTGATGAGACAACTATTCCTTCTTGGGTTACAATTGGCTTACATATGGTAGGAGAAGAGATGGCAGAAGAATTTATATATAAATGGGACTCCAAATTAATTAAACAGAAAACAAACAAACTCTACTGAGACATGTAATTTATATTTGGGGAAAAAATTAAACAATTTACGGGTCTAAAAAAAGGAATATCCTCAAAGATTCCTCTATTAATACCCATGACTCTGGGTAATAAATTTCTAGTCACCTGGTATCAACACGGTATCAGGCGCATTGAAGATTGTTATAATCAGCAGAAGCAATTTATGTCCTTTGAGGGACTTAAAAATAAATATAATTTATCTAATAACACATTCTTCTGCTATATCCAATTACGATCTTTTTTGAGGGACTGATTGGGTCCATCACTGGCCCTACCAAGGTGCTCAGACATGGAGATTCTAATTTGAAAGGGGAATGCAACTAAATTTAGTTCTTTATTCCAGGACCAATGCCCAAAGCTTGGTATATACAGATCGAGGGAGAGATGGGAGTCGGATTTGGGCATTGTAATTGATCATCAATGTTGGTCACATCTATGTTTGGATAGTGTTACCACTCTTATCAACTCTGGATACAGAACGATACATTTAAATTTTTTACATCAGTTGTATCTCACACCTGAAAAAATACATAAAAATTAACCAGAAATTTCTGACAAGTGTTTCAGGTGTGGCATAGATGTTGGTACCTTTTTGCATTCCACCTGGCTATGCACGAAACTGAGATCTTTTCGGATAGATCTGGGGGAGGTACTGGGAAAGACTCTGGGGAAGGATTTCAACTCTAGACCCAGAATTGTTTCTACTGGGGAACAGCGGTTTTGAAAGTTAACCTCCTCAGGAATAAATCCAAATCTATTAAAATTGTGTTGTCAGTGGCCAGGAAATGCATAACAGTAACATGGAAATCTGATTCCCTTGTACGTATTGATCGTTGGAATAAAGTTGTATACCCCTTGAGAAGATTACTTATGCCCTTAGGAATGGATACACTATGTTCATTGAGATTTGGCAACCATATCTGGATTACTTAAATGTCCAGATTGTTTAATTTATTTATTTTAATTTTTTTTAATTTATATATCCCTTATTATAAGCTATTTTCTTTAATTTGCATTTTAAACTGACTCTGAGAGCTGAATGCCTACTCTTCTTATTCTTTTTTTTCTCTTTTCTTTTTTCTTCTCTCCCTTCTTTCCTCTGTCTTTTATGTTTTTTTTCTCCCTCTTTTTTTCTAAATGTGGGGAGATGGTGTTGGGATAGGTGTTCTTTTTTTCTCGGACTTATTAATGTATTTGAATTAATTTTTTTTCAATATGTATTAATTGTATTAACTGCGTCCTTATATTTCTTTAAAAAATTAAATAAAATATTATTTAAAAATTAAAAATTATTTGAGGAGAAGATGGCGGCGCAACGGCAGCGCGCGCGGCCACTTTGGCGGTGACATCTGTTATCTGTCAAGTAGGGGACCGTGCACAATTCTGATTTGTTGGAGACAGACGTGAGAGTACGGAGGAACATCTGGAAAACTTCTGAAATGCCCGCTTCGCTGTCGCTGCTACTGTGTGGTAACCGGAATCTCCAGAGCTGAAGGCCCCGAATCCTCGGCTTTGCGTGTTTCAGCGGCCAGGGAGAGGTCAAAGGCGCTCGGCAGAGGATGGTGCTCGGGAGGCTGTATCGGAGAGGCTGGTCGGAAGCTCAAAGTTTTCAGACGGATGGACTCAGTGTCGGCTGTGGTCGGCTGCTTCCAAGGCATCGGCAAGTTGACGGTGCCTGGAGGTTTATGGCAGGGAGTTTCTCCCTTTTGCCACCTGCTATCGGGGACTGGGGAGTTGATCGACTTGGAGACTTTTGAGACTTTATTTACCGTGCCCATGGTTTGTTCTTCATCAAATTATGGTATTGCTTTGCACTGCTGTAACTATATGTTATAATTATGTGGTTCTGTCAGTGTTAGTCTTTGGTTTGTCCTGTTTTCTGTGATATCACTCTGGAGAAACATTGTATCATTTCTTAATGCATATATGCATTTCTAAATGACAATAAAAGAGGACTGAGTGTTCTTATAATCTAAAAATATATTTAAAAAAAGAATACCAAACCTCAAACCCCCAGCCCGCCAATCGGCAACCAGAAAGAATGGGCATGAATACAAAAAAAATACATAGAGTTGAAATAGGCCAATATGAACTACAGTCGAATCCATAAATCTCAGAATTTTGATACCATCTCTGAGAGCATTGAGACTCAGCTCTCTAAGGGCCTCAACTCCGAGGACAGAGGCTCGAACCAGTGGCCCCTCCGAGGGAGGCGACTCAAAACCAGTCTCTCGCCGCCGGCTTCTCGCCAAGTTTAGGTTGACGGGCCTGAAGTTCCAGATTCCTCAGACTAACGGAGAGACAAACTGCATTCACGCCTCAGATTCCTGAACGCGAGGGAAGAAGTAATTAGGAGATAAAAGCAGTTGCTAAGTGTGACGCTCAGCATGTTCAGAAGACGGCTCCAAGCCAGCTTCACTCCCTCTGGAAGTTTAATGTTTGGATAAGCCTTTGAGCAAATGACAGACTTTATTCTCCCTTGCCTGTCAGGTAATACAATTAAAAATTGCTTAGGGCATCCTCAGTCTGGTTCCCAGCAGCTTCAGCTTCCGCTTTTCACTCACCCACTCTCCCTGAAACAGGAGAGAGGAAATTCCACAGCACCTATCATATCTGTCGTCTCTCAGCCAAAGCTGTGCTCCGAACTGTCATCACAGCTGTAATGCAGGACTGGAGGCTGCACACAACAAGCTCACATGAGCGGCCACATGGTAATACGTAGATTTTACTTCACATTCAAAGTCAAAATTCATTCGTAATTAAAATAAGGACACCGTATGCCACCGTACACTACCTTGCGATTCATTTTCCTGCAGGCATTTGCAGGCCTCTTATCTAAGAAAGGATGTGTTGGCGTTGGAGAGGTCCGGACAAGGTCTATAAGAATGATCCCAGGAATGAAAGAATTGAATGGAATTGACTTTATTTATTACATCCTCAACATACGTGAGAAGTAAAAATCTACGGTCCCGGGCTGTACTCGCTGGAGCTTAGAAGAATAATGAGTATAGATATATATAGATTAGATTAGGTTCAACTTTATTGTCATTGTGCCGAGCACAGATACAAAGCCAATGAAATGCAATTAGCATCTGACCAGAGGTGCAATAGAATAGGATTATCTACAAAATAACTGCGAATAAAAAGTAAGTGCTACAGGACACAAATATAGAAGAGTAAGAGTTCGGCACGGACTAGAAGGGCCGAGATGGCCTATTTCCGTGCTGTAATTGTTATATGGTTATAAAAGTACTGAGACAGTACAATATGGATACGATATTGCTTAGCGCTGTGACGAGAGGTTCAGCAGAGTCACAGCCTCAGGGAAGAAGCTCTTCCTGTGCCTGCTGGTGCGGGAGCGGAGGCTCCTGTAGCGCCTACCGGATGGGAGGAGAGTAAAAGGTCCATGCTTAGGGTGAGATGAATCCTTGATAATGGTTTTCACCCTGCCCAGGCAGCGTTTTATATATATATAATGTGTGGTTATGTTTTTACTAATATTCTATATGTGCTTTTATATCTGAAGACCGGTCCTCAAAGCAGCAGTGTTATTTAGTGGGTGTTAGGGGGCGCTCGATAGATGATATCAGTGGGCTGGGGGGTGGTGGTGTCTGGACTATATATATATGCATATTCTGCGTCATTGGGTTTGTCCACTGAATGTGCAAGAACTGGGTATAAGCCATGGTGTGGCGGGCTGGGGGGGTGGGCATCGGGACTTATATTATGTGATTGTCATCTTGTGTGTGCTTACTGTGTGCGACTGTTGGTACCGTGTCTTTGCCCCTTGATCCCATGGTAACGCTGTCTTGGTTGCCTGTATCCATGTATGGTTAAATGACAATTAAACTTGAATTGAATTGAATTAAAACCCATCATATATTAGGCCTGAACAGAGTGGAATTTGAGAGGATATTTCCAATGGGGAGTCTAGGACCAGTGGGCACTGCTTGAATATCAGGGTAGTACATGCTGACATTCGGGCGGGTGGGGCTCGTCAGCCTTGGACGGCAGCCCGCCTAGGAGAAGGAAAACCCTGATTTTAAACCTCCACTGCCTTGCATCCATACCCTCCCATGGGAAAGGCTTCGGGAGTAAACCCCAAGGAAGAAATCCAGAGCCGGGGTCCCTAAGGCAGTTTGATGTTGTTGACAACTTCACTCTGGCAGCCTCTGCGACGACACTGGTGCCAAGCTGTATCGGCCCTTGCCCTTCCCTTGGACCACATCAGTGACGTGGAGAGGAGGATCCCACTGTATGGGCAACAGCTGGTACCTCAAATCTTCCCGCCCAGTCTTGTGCCCTGGAGAGGACACGGCCCACCGGAGGTACAAACCCATGATCCCCTGGGATCGACGGCTGCCTCCTACTACATGCTGACAATGTGTACTTTGATAATATATCTACTTTGAATTTTGAACTTTGAGCTGCTGATATTTCAAGGTCTATTAAATGTTGAAATCAGTGAGTGTCAACGGCTCTTCCCATAATCTTAAAACTACCGATACCGGAAATTGGTGGGGTGAGTTGCCATACATTGCTGGTTACCCCTACAAACATTTACACCCTCAATAACCACAATACATCACAGGTTTCAAGCTGTATGTTTGGAATGCTTTTTCATTAATGTTTGATTAATTACGAACCTTTTTCAGAATCAGAATCAGATAACATGAAATTTGTTCTTTAGTGGCAACACTACAATGCAAAGGCATAAATTACCATAAGTTACGAAATAAATGTAGCTGGGTGGTGGTGTGGTGGTGTAGGGGCATCAGCACCGGACTTCGAGGCGAATGGTCCCGGGTTCGATTCCGGCCGGCTCCTTGCACGCTTTCCATTCGCGCTGGGTTGAGCGTGGAGCTAGCAAGTCGGCCTTGTAAAAACAGACAAAAGCTAAAGAAAGGACAAAAGTTGCCGCCCAGTGTGCCAAAAGGCGCAGGAAGGAGCAACAATGACAAAGTTACAAAATAAATAGTGTAAAAATATAGTGAGGTAGTGTTCATAGGTTCCCGGAAATCTGATGGCAGAGGGGAAAGAAGCTGTTTTCAGCTCATTGTCTGCAGTTCTTTAGGTCCTGTCAAATCAAATCAAATCGAGTTTAATTATTCAAACCATGCATGGATACAGCTGAATGAGACAGCATTCCCCTGGGGGCCAAGGTGCAAAACATTTAAAATAGCAAGCAAACTTCAAAATAGCAAGTAAAGTTCAAAATAGTAAGTAACATAAATCAAAATAGTGAACAAAGAAGCATATTCACTCAAAAAAGAAACATACAGTCCAAGACCCTGAGCAACAAATGTCCAGGAATTTATGGTACAGGCTCCATACTATGACTACGCGCATAGTCCAGCCTATCATTCCACCACACAAGCAGGGGAGGGCAGCTCTTATGGGAGTGGCCAGGCCTCAGCCAAGCGCAGTCACCACGATGTAGCACTTTCACGTCTCTCACCTGGTCTGCCGCAGCAGGCAAGCCTGGGGCTTGAGGCCTAGTCCTTGCTCCAACCAAGGCTGCGCTCCTTCCTTGTCATCTGTCCCTCCACCAGGCAAGGGTAACAGGCCTGCAGCGACTTATATCATCACTGTCCAACAGAATCTTGCAATCGCAAGTGAAATGTCCGAGACAATCTCCCACGGTTTCACTGCACCAACTTCGAAGCTTCCGAGTAGCGGGCATCAACGTGGCCTGCAGCCAGGTCAGCTCGACCACACCCAAACCGGCTCCTCCTACACGTCAGCAGCCTCTCCGCTATCCCAGCCGTCTCCTTCC